>NC_134356.1:371150881-371168381 GCF_048569485.1 Anomaloglossus baeobatrachus
AACCACCGCACCACGGACCACATCTACACCCTGCACAGTCTCATTCAGAGCCACGTCCACAATACAAAGCATGGGAAGATATACGCCTGCTTTGTAGACTTTAAAAAGGCCTTTGACTCAGTGTGGCACCCGGGCTTGTTCTTAAAAATGCTGGAAAGCGGAATAGGAGGAAAGACCTACGATGTCATCAAAAGCTCCTACACCGAGAACCTCTGCAGCGTGAGTGTGAACGGTAGAAGAACGGCTTATTTCCAGCAGAGCCGAGGAGTCAGACAGGGCTGCAGCCTAAGTCCAACGCTCTTCAATATTTACATCAATGAGCTGGCTGCTGCTCTGGAATCTTCACCTGCTCCAGGTCTCACACTCCATGACGCCCAGGTGAAATTCTTGCTCTATGCAGATGACCTACTGCTGGTGTCACCAACCGAGAAAGGTCTCCAAGACAACCTACAAATTTTGGAGAAATTCAGCTCCACATGGGCACTACCGATCAATCTAAAGAAAACCAACATCATGGTGTTCCAGAAGAGAAAAAGAAGATTTGACCAGCATCCTTCATTTGTCGTAAACGGCTGCACTCTAACAGGAACAGACAAATACACCTACTTGGGCCTGGAAATTCACCAGTCAGGGAGCTTTAAACAAGCCATAGAGACCCTGAAAAACAAGGCCTGCAAAACCTTTTATGCCATCCGAAGGAAATTGTATCATCTGAAGCCACCAGTGAGGGTCTGGCTAAAAATCTTCGATTCCATCATTGCCCCAATCCTCCTGTATGGCAGCGAAGTCTGGGGCCCTCACACTTACCCAGATTGGTCAAGGTGGGATTCCAGCCCAACAGAAATATTCCACCTGGAATTCTGTAAGCACCTTCTCCAGGTCCATCGAAGCACCTCCAACAGCGCCTGTCGAGCTGAGCTGGGCAGATTCCCTCTACACCTAGCAGCTCTGAAGAGGTCACTATCATTTCAGGCTCACCTACAGAGTAGCAATCCAAGCTCCCATCACCACAAAGCTCTGATACATATACGTGGGCCAGATGAACCAGGACCCCTGGCACAGCTCTCCCAAACCCAACTGGACAAAATAACCAATCACAGCAGCCTGACAAGAACCAGAATCAGGAAGATGGTAGACGAGGGCCAGGAGAGGTATGTCAGTGACTGGAGGACCGACATCAACACCTCACAGAAACTGACCACGTACCAGAGTCTACAGAGAGACTACAGACTGGCCCCGTATCTGGAGAAAATCCCGGACCCCAGAGACCGCAGGACCCTGAGCCGATATAGACTCAGTGCCCACAGTCTAGCCATCGAATCCGGTCGACACAAGCAGAGCTACAAGCCAAGGGAGGACAGACTGTGCCAACACTGTGACCTGGAGGCCCTGGAGGATGAAACCCACTTCCTGCTACACTGCACCAAGTACTCAGCAGTGAGGGACACTCACTTCAGGAGACTCTCCCATCTCTTCCCGGATTTCAGCTCCATGAAGGAGGAAGAGAAAATATATATCCTGCTGGGGGAAGAAGAGAGCGCAGTGGAGATAGCAGCGCGGTATGTGAGCGAATGTCATAGACTTCGAGAAAGAGAACTATGATAAGCCATGGACTTCCATAGCCCCCCATCCCAGATGTGGCCCCCCAATCCCCACCCTGGATATGCCCCATCCACCGTTACCACAGTCCCCACCGTGGATATGCCCCATCATAAGCCATGGACTTCCATAGCCCCCATCCTAGAAGTGCCCCCACAGTCCCCACCCTGGATGTGCCCCATCCATCCTTCCTACAATCCCCACCCACCATCCCCACAGCCCCAGGCCCTAATGTACACTTGATTTGGCAAAACTAATTTGTATTTGGTCCTGCCAATAAAGCTTATTTGATTTGATTTGATTTGATTTGATTTATATGTGTATATATATATATGTATATGTATATATATATATATATATATATATATATATATATGTATATATATATATATGTATGTGTGTGTGTGTATATATATATATATATATGTATATGTATATATATATATATATGTATATATATGTATATATATATATATATGTATATATATGTATATATATATATATGTATATATATATATATATGTATATATATGTATATATATATATATATGTATATATATGTATATATATGTCATGTAGAACTATTGAAGGGTCTCCATCCCCCTCCTGTCCACCATCAGCCAGAGATCGTCATGACGATTATCTGATTGGCCTGGAAGCTTAAGGTATTTATGACTTTGGGTGATGGTAGAAGAAAAGCCAAAAGCTGCAGAGAAAGACAGTTCTTTGTAATATTGGCGGGAAAACTCCCAAAGCAGGTTTTGAAGTGCGACTTTAATGCTAGAAAGATGAAAAACACATTGCCAGAATCCCTGCTTCGTGCGGAACCCAGCGCACCGTCTCACCTGACGAGGAGATCGACGGAATCACGACAAATTAGTATTGGCCAGTAAAATTGTGCTAGAGGTGTTGTGTTTGGTATCAATGTAACTGTAAAATCGAGATATTAAATATGACGCTAATATCTTTCACCTGTGTGACCCAGGAGCAAAGATATGAAAAACCCTAGAATTATGGAACTCTGTGAACATCAGAGCACAGCCCACAAGTGACTGTAAAATGATGTCACAGGCAAGGGGGGCTAGCAAGAGCATAAGAGACAGTTCCTGTCTGGGGGGGCGCAGTCAGTACTTAGGAGGGCATCATGAAGGGTGATGCTGGCCGATTCTAACATCTCTTGGAGACCCTCCCTCCATAAGCAGACGTCACTTCTATGGCAGAAGCTTAGTAAGTTTCATGTTTATACCTTTTATTTTAATGTAACTGTTATGCCGTAATGTGTATTGTTCCCTTTTGTAACTTCTTGTATATTCTTTAAACACTGCCTATTTTCGGATTAAATATATAAAAATTTAAGAGTTTCTTTCCTTATGCTTTATATACGAATCCAAAACCCCGAAGGGCCTTATGCTATCTGAAACGGGTTCCCAGCTACCTGTAGAAAGTCTGGGTGGTGGCAGCGTAATTGTTATTGCATAGAATTATTGGAGTGCTATCATTAAGGGTACCGAGGTATATAAATATTCCATTAGCAGGAATCAGAGATATACATTTACCCTTGCTGTGAGACCTCCAATATTTGGCATTATCAGCTCAGCAGCCTCATCTTATGCATTGTCCTGCAGTACCAAAAGTGGCCTGCAGACAAGGGGGGCGCTAGAGAGTAGTCGTGTGTAACAAATCAGTGAACAGCTGCGGATTTCTGAGGGACTTCCCCGGCTGTTCGTGACAAATTGGTGGCAAGCGGTGGGATATATAAAGCATTAGTGATCTGGTTTGAGCAATCATCCCTTTCACTAAAAACTTGCAAAAGTTTTGAGGATTGAACTCAGTGTTTAAATATACCTGGAACAATACTGTACGTGTAGCAGTTACCCCCTCCCCTTCTCTCTTGTTTTCTATCCTATCTTTTATTTGGCAATTATGGAGGCTGTGTCAGAAGCCTGGTACAATCAGCAGAAGAAGGAAGTTCTTGCTGCACTCTGCAGATCCAAGTTGATTGATGGCCATGGCAAAACGAGGCAAGACCTCATTAAAGAACTTTTACAATGGGACGCAGAGCACGTTCATTCCCCCAGTGCTGGAGAAGAGGAGGCAAGCCAAGCCCAGGATAGTGCTTCTGCAGAGTCCCCACCATCAACTGCAAGCCAGAGCAGTGACCGAGGCAACATGGACTCTTTCCTGAAGATGGCTCTACAACAATTCGCTGCAGATGACCGGCAGGGACGGCTAAGCCTCATTCAGCAATATCGAGAGGCTGAGAGAGCCGAGCGAGAGGCTGAGAGAGCCGAGCGAGAGGCTGAGAGAGCCGAGCGCCAGGCTCAGGCCGAGCGAGAGGCTGAGAGAGCCGAGCGAGAGCGCCAAGCCCAGAGAGACCATGAATTGAATATCCTCAAAGCCCGGCAGCAGACATCTTCCTCACTAAACGGTGAGTCCAATAATGCCAGCAGCTTTAAGCCCCGACCGGAGCACTTTCTTGTGATGGAAAAGGACGGGGATTTGGACACCTTTCTGAGGGGATTTGAAAAGACTTGCTTGCAGTACCAGTTGCCCTCAACACAATGGGCACAATACTTAACCCCAGGGCTGCGAGGCAAGGCCCTGGACGCGTTTGCCAGTCTCCCTCAAGAGCAGAGTGGAGACTATGGGGCCATAAAGCAGGCCCTAGTACGGAAGTATCAGCTGACTCCGGAGGTGTACCGAAAAAAATTCCGGACCCTCCAGCTCGGACCTCATGACAGCTACAGCGATTTGGAGGGTGGGCTCCAGCGCACCTTTGACCAGTGGATCCAAGGACTGTCCGTTACAACCTTTGAGGAGTTAAAGGACCTCATGGTGAAGGACCAACTCCTACATGTCTGTCCTGTGGAGGTTCGACAGTTTGTTATGGACCGAGAGCCCAAGGAGGCCTCAAAAGCAGCCCAGATTGCCGACGCCTATGTGGCCAACCGTGCATCGGAGGTGCGGAAGCCGTCCACCACTAGCTGGAAAGGGGGTAAGATGACAACTACAACCACCCCTGCCCCTACCAGCCGACCTCCCGTAGGTCCTGTTTCATCCACCAGTGCCCGGCCCACCTCTGACACTCGCAGGTGTTTTTCCTGCAACCTGCCTGGACACCTCAGCTCTGGTTGCCCAGAGAGGCAGAAGAGGAACCCCACATCCAAGGCCCAAGGGCCCACTGGAACTGTCCTTTTGGCAAGGAAGGCGGGTGGTAGGGCCTGCGAAAACCTACACCCCGTCACCGTAGGCGGAACCCCCACTGTGGGGCTCAAGGACACTGGGGCCGACAGAACACTGGTCCGCCCTGAACTGGTACCCCCTGAAAACTTTATCCCGGGAAAACTCCTGACTGTCGCCTTGGCGGGGGGTGTCCACCACTCCTTCCCAATGGCCCTGATTCCCCTCGACTGGGGTGCTGGGAGAGGGTTGAGGGAAGTGGGGGTGGATGAACATCTACCAACCAATGTTTTATTGGGGACTGATCTGGGGCGATTAGTTGCACAATTTCTCCCTGATGATCCTCCCGAATCCAAAAAGTCATGTGATACAAATGTTGTTGATCAGTCATGTGATGCAAATGTTGTTAAATCATGTGATGCAAATGTTGTTGATAAGTCATGCGACCCGAATGCGGATACCCAGAACGTAATTACAAATGTTGTGCATGGTAATAATGTGGAGATTTGTACAGGGGAACTCAGCCATGCCACGCGGCAGGGTGACGTGGCTGAGGACGACCCCAAGGTAGCAAGTGTCTGTGCTGACAGAGATGGAGGCAGACATGAGAACCACGAGGACAGTGGTCAAATGCAGCTGAGCAGTGTCACAGCGGACAGTGACACAGCCAGTAGTACCTGTCAGGCTGATGGGGAAGAGTGGTTATTCCCCGGGGAGACAGCCTTCATCGGTGCTGTCACCCGCAGTCAGAGTGCCCAGAACGCAAATGAAACCCTGCCTTCTGACACCTCTTCACCCAGAGGGATAACGGAACTGGTGATGGACCCAGAGCAGGTCCCAGAGGGTCCCGGTGAGGTTGGAACCTTAACGTCACTTTTGGCTGCCTCTAGCCAAGAGTTTCAGGTGGCTCTACGAACTGATGCCAGTCTAGAGACGTTAAGGGACCTCGCAGAGAAGCCCTCCTCCGAGACCGATAAGGAGAGGGTATTCTGGGACCAGGGAAAGTTGTACCGGGAGACAATTCCCTGTAACCCCCAACAAGAGTGGCTGAAGGAAAAACAGCTGGTGGTGCCTCACCGCTTTAGGAGTGAGTTGCTGCGGATTGCCCATGAGATCCCACTCGCCGGACACTTGGGGGTTAGCAAAACCAAGGCCCGGCTGTCTCACCACTTCTATTGGCCCAAAATGGGGACAGATGTTGCCAACTACTGCCGCTCCTGTATCACATGTCAAAGAGTGGGAAAGTCAGGGCCTGCTCCCAAAGCTCCCCTGATCTCTTTGCCGGTGATAGAGGAGCCTTTCCAGAGGGTCGCTGTGGACATTGTCGGGCCTCTGGCCGTCCCCAGCAGCTCTGGAAAACGGTTCGTCCTTACTGTGGTAGACTATGCTACCCGGTATCCGGAGGCAGTGGCTCTGTCCTCAGTTAGAGCCGATAAGGTGGCAGATGCCCTCTTGACCATATTCTCCCGAGTAGGATTTCCCAGGGAGATGCTTACCGACCAGGGGACTCAGTTCATGTCTCGTCTAATGGAGGCTCTCTGTAAGAAAATGCAGGTGCGGCATCTGATATCAAGCGCTTATCACCCACAGACCAATGGTTTGTGTGAGCGATTTAATGGTACACTTAAGCAGATGCTTAAGATGCTGGTTGAGTCACATGGACGCGACTGGGAGCGGTATCTCTCACACCTGCTGTTTGCCTACAGAGAGGTACCACAGGCCTCAACGGGGTTTTCCCCCTTCGAGCTCCTGTATGGCAGACGAGTCCGGGGGCCTCTTGGTCTGGTAAGGGAATCCTGGGAAGAGGAACTGAATTCCCCAGAAGTGTCCGTTGTGGAGTATGTCATTCGGCTCCGTGACAAAATGCAGTCAATGACGCAGATGGTGCATGAGAATATGGCGCAAGCCCAGGCCAGCCAGAAGCGATGGTACGACCAACACGCTCGAGAGCGGGTGTATGAAGTGGGTCAGAAGGTGTGGGTCCTGGTCCCAATGACCCAGAACAAGCTTCAGGCGGCCTGGGAGGGTCCATACCTGGTGCATCAGCGCCTCAATGACGTAAACTATGTGGTCACCATCGACCATGCCAGGAAGAGGCAAAAGGTCTTCCATGTCAACATGATGAAAGCTCATCATGACAGGGAAGCCTTTGCTCTTCCTGTGTGTAGTCTTCCCGAGGAAGGCGAAAGTGAAGTCTTGGTGGACTTGCTCGCCTCAGCCCGGGATGGAGGGTCTATCGAGGAGGCGGCATTCAACCCACAGCTATCCTTGGACCAAAAGTCCCAGCTGCGGGAGGTATTCCGGCCCTACCTGATGACCTTCACGAATGTCCCAGGGAAGACATCCCTAGCTACCCACCAGGTGGACACAGGGAGTCATTCCCCAGTTCGTCAACCCCCATACCGTGTCTCCCTAGAGGTACAAAAGGACATAAAAAGGGAGATCGATGAAATGCTAGTCCTGGGAGTGATCCAGAGGTCCAAAAGTGCATGGGCCTCGCCTGTAGTCTTGGTTCCCAAAAAGGACCGGACAACCCGGTTTTGTGTGGACTACAGGAGGCTAAATGCAATCACAGCACCCGATGCGTACCCAATGCCACGCATCGACGAGTTACTGGATTGCTTAGCTGGGGCCCAGTACCTGACCATCATGGACCTGAGTCGAGGGTACTGGCAGATTCCTATGTCCAAGGAAGCACAGGAAAGGTCCGCCTTCATCACCCCATTCGGGCTGTATGAATCCCTCGTCATGCCCTTTGGCATGAGAAATGCTCCTGCCACTTTCCAGCGATTGGTCGATGTCATGTAGAGCTGTTGAAGGGACTTCATCCCCCTCTTCTTCACCAGCCACAGGTCGTCATGGCGATTATCTGATTGGCCTGGAAGCTTAAGGTATTTATGACTTTGGGTGATGGTAGAAGAAAAGCCAAAAGCTGCAGAGAAAGACAATTCTTTGTAATATTGGCGGGAAAACTCCCAAAGCAGGTTTTGAAGTGCGACTTTAATGCTAGAAAGATGAAAAACACATTGCCAGAATCCCTGCGTCGTGCGGAACCCAGCGCACCGTCTCACCTGACGAGGAGATCGACGGAATCACGACAAATTAGTATTGGCCAGTAAAATTGTGCTAGAGGCGTTGTGTTTGGTATCAATGTAACTGTAAAATCGAGATATTAAATATGACGCTAATATCTTTCACCTGTGTGACCCAGGGGCAAAGATATGGAAAACCCTAGAATTATGGAACTTTGTGACCATCTCAAGCCCAGCCCACAAGTGACTGTAAAATGATGTCACAGGCAAGGGGGGCTAGCAAGAGCATAAGAGACAGTTCCTGTCTTGGGGGCTCAGTCAGTACTTAGGAGGGCATCATGAAGGGTGATGCTGGCCGATTCTAACATCTCTTGGAGCTCCCTCCCTCCATAAGCAGACGTCACTTCTATGGCACAAGCTTAGTAAGTTTCACATTTATACCTTTTATTTTATGTAACTGTTATGCCGTAATGTGTATTGTTCCCTTTTGTAAATTCCTGTATATTCTTTAAACACTGCCTATTTTCGGATTAAATATATAAAAATTTAAGAGTTTCTTTCCTTATGCTTTATATACGAATCCAAAACCCCGAAGGGCCTTATGCTATCTGAAACGGGTCCCCAGCTACCTGTAGAAAGTCTGGGTGGTGGCAGCGTAATTGTTATTGCATAGAATTATTGGAGTGCTATCATTAAGGGTACCGAGGTATATAAATATTCCATTAGCAGGAATCAGAGATATACATTTACCCTTGCTGTGAGACCTCCAATATTTGGCATTATCAGCTCAGCAGCCTCATCTTATGCATTGTCCTGCAGTACCAAAAGTGGCCTGCAGACAAGGGGGCGCTAGAGAGTAGTCGTGTGTAACGAATCAGTGAACAGCTGCGGATTTCTGAGGGACTTCCCCGGCTGTTCGTGACAAATTGGTGGCAAGCGGTGGGATATATAAAGCATTAGTGATCTGGTTTGAGCAATCATCCCTTTCACTAAAAACTTGCAAAAGTTTTGAGGATTGAACTCAGTGTTTAAATATACCTGGAACAATACTGTACGTGTAGCAGTTACCCCCTCCCCTTCTCTCTTGTTTTCTATCCTATCTTTTATTTGGCAATTATGGAGGCTGTGTCAGAAGCCTGGTACAATCAGCAGAAGAAGGAAGTTCTTGCTGCACTCTGCAGATCCAAGTTGATTGATGGCCATGGCAAAACGAGGCAAGACCTCATTAAAGAACTTTTACAATGGGACGCAGAGCACGTTCATTCCCCCAGTGCTGGAGAAGAGGAGGCAAGCCAAGCCCAGGATAGTGCTTCTGCAGAGTCCCCACCATCAACTGCAAGCCAGAGCAGTGACCGAGGCAACATGGACTCTTTCCTGAAGATGGCTCTACAACAATTCGCTGCAGATGACCGGCAGGGACGGCTAAGCCTCATTCAGCAATATCGAGAGGCTGAGAGAGCCGAGCGAGAGGCTGAGAGAGCCGAGCGAGAGGCTGAGAGAGCCGAGCGCCAGGCTCAGGCCGAGCGAGAGGCTGAGAGAGCCGAGCGAGAGCGCCAAGCCCAGAGAGACCATGAATTGAATATCCTCAAAGCCCGGCAGCAGACATCTTCCTCACTAAACGGTGAGTCCAATAATGCCAGCAGCTTTAAGCCCCGACCGGAGCACTTTCTTGTGATGGAAAAGGACGGGGATTTGGACACCTTTCTGAGGGGATTTGAAAAGACTTGCTTGCAGTACCAGTTGCCCTCAACACAATGGGCACAATACTTAACCCCAGGGCTGCGAGGCAAGGCCCTGGACGCGTTTGCCAGTCTCCCTCAAGAGCAGAGTGGAGACTATGGGGCCATAAAGCAGGCCCTAGTACGGAAGTATCAGCTGACTCCGGAGGTGTACCGAAAAAAATTCCGGACCCTCCAGCTCGGACCTCATGACAGCTACAGCGATTTGGAGGGTGGGCTCCAGCGCACCTTTGACCAGTGGATCCAAGGACTGTCCGTTACAACCTTTGAGGAGTTAAAGGACCTCATGGTGAAGGACCAACTCCTACATGTCTGTCCTGTGGAGGTTCGACAGTTTGTTATGGACCGAGAGCCCAAGGAGGCCTCAAAAGCAGCCCAGATTGCCGACGCCTATGTGGCCAACCGTGCATCGGAGGTGCGGAAGCCGTCCACCACTAGCTGGAAAGGGGGTAAGATGACAACTACAACCACCCCTGCCCCTACCAGCCGACCTCCCGTAGGTCCTGTTTCATCCACCAGTGCCCGGCCCACCTCTGACACTCGCAGGTGTTTTTCCTGCAACCTGCCTGGACACCTCAGCTCTGGTTGCCCAGAGAGGCAGAAGAGGAACCCCACATCCAAGGCCCAAGGGCCCACTGGAACTGTCCTTTTGGCAAGGAAGGCGGGTGGTAGGGCCTGCGAAAACCTACACCCCGTCACCGTAGGCGGAACCCCCACTGTGGGGCTCAAGGACACTGGGGCCGACAGAACACTGGTCCGCCCTGAACTGGTACCCCCTGAAAACTTTATCCCGGGAAAACTCCTGACTGTCGCCTTGGCGGGGGGTGTCCACCACTCCTTCCCAATGGCCCTGATTCCCCTCGACTGGGGTGCTGGGAGAGGGTTGAGGGAAGTGGGGGTGGATGAACATCTACCAACCAATGTTTTATTGGGGACTGATCTGGGGCGATTAGTTGCACAATTTCTCCCTGATGATCCTCCCGAATCCAAAAAGTCATGTGATACAAATGTTGTTGATCAGTCATGTGATGCAAATGTTGTTAAATCATGTGATGCAAATGTTGTTGATAAGTCATGCGACCCGAATGCGGATACCCAGAACGTAATTACAAATGTTGTGCATGGTAATAATGTGGAGATTTGTACAGGGGAACTCAGCCATGCCACGCGGCAGGGTGACGTGGCTGAGGACGACCCCAAGGTAGCAAGTGTCTGTACCGACAGAGATGGAGGCAGACATGAGAACCACGAGGACAGTGGCCAAATGCAGCTGAGCAGTGTCACAGCGGACAGTGACACAGCCAGTAGTACCTGTCAGGCTGATGGGGAAGAGTGGTTATTCCCCGGGGAGACAGCCTTCATCGGTGCTGTCACCCGCAGTCAGAGTGCCCAGAACGCAAATGAAACCCTGCCTTCTGACACCTCTTCACCCAGAGGGATAACGGAACTGGTGATGGACCCAGAGCAGGTCCCAGAGGGTCCCGGTGAGGTTGGAACCTTAACGTCACTTTTGGCTGCTTCTAGCCAAGAGTTTCAGGTGGCTCTACGAACTGATGCCAGTCTAGAGACGTTAAGGGACCTCGCAGAGAAGCCCTCTTCCGAGACCGATAAGGAGAGGGTATTCTGGGACCAGGGAAAGTTGTACCGGGAGACAATTCCCTGTAACCCCCAACAAGAGTGGCTGAAGGAAAAACAGCTGGTGGTGCCTCACCGCTTTAGGAGTGAGTTGCTGCGGATTGCCCATGAGATCCCACTCGCCGGACACTTGGGGGTTAGCAAAACCAAGGCCCGGCTGTCTCACCACTTCTATTGGCCCAAAATGGGGACAGATGTTGCCAACTACTGCCGCTCCTGTATCACATGTCAAAGAGTGGGAAAGTCAGGGCCTGCTCCCAAAGCTCCCCTGATCTCTTTGCCGGTGATAGAGGAGCCTTTCCAGAGGGTCGCTGTGGACATTGTCGGGCCTCTGGCCGTCCCCAGCAGCTCTGGAAAACGGTTCGTCCTTACTGTGGTAGACTATGCTACCCGGTATCCGGAGGCAGTGGCTCTGTCCTCAGTTAGAGCCGATAAGGTGGCAGATGCCCTCTTGACCATATTCTCCCGAGTAGGATTTCCCAGGGAGATGCTTACCGACCAGGGGACTCAGTTCATGTCTCGTCTAATGGAGGCTCTCTGTAAGAAAATGCAGGTGCGGCATCTGATATCAAGCGCTTATCACCCACAGACCAATGGTTTGTGTGAGCGATTTAATGGTACACTTAAGCAGATGCTTAAGATGCTGGTTGAGTCACATGGACGCGACTGGGAGCGGTATCTCTCACACCTGCTGTTTGCCTACAGAGAGGTACCACAGGCCTCAACGGGGTTTTCCCCCTTCGAGCTCCTGTATGGCAGACGAGTCCGGGGGCCTCTTGGTCTGGTAAGGGAATCCTGGGAAGAGGAACTGAATGCCCCAGAAGTGTCCGTTGTGGAGTATGTCATTCGGCTCCGTGACAAAATGCAGTCAATGACGCAGATGGTGCATGAGAATATGGCGCAAGCCCAGGCCAGCCAGAAGCGATGGTACGACCAACACGCTCGAGAGCGGGTGTATGAAGTGGGTCAGAAGGTGTGGGTCCTGGTCCCAATGACCCAGAACAAGCTTCAGGCGGCCTGGGAGGGTCCATACCTGGTGCATCCGCGCCTCAATGACGTAAACTATGTGGTCACCATCGACCATGCCAGGAAGAGGCAAAAGGTCTTCCATGTCAACATGATGAAAGCTCATCATGACAGGGAAGCCTTTGCTCTTCCTGTGTGTAGTCTTCCCGAGGAAGGTGGAAGTGAAGTCTTGGTGGACTTGCTCGCCTCAGCCCGGGATGGAGGGTCTATCGAGGAGGCGGCATTCAACCCACAGCTATCCTTGGACCAAAAGTCCCAGCTGCGGGAGGTATTCCGGCCCTACCTGATGACCTTCACGAATGTCCCAGGGAAGACATCCCTAGCCACCCACCAGGTGGACACAGGGAGTCATTCCCCAGTTCGTCAACCCCCATACCGTGTCTCCCTAGAGGTACAAAAGGACATAAAAAGGGAGATCGATGAAATGCTAGTCCTGGGAGTGATCCAGAGGTCCAAAAGTGCATGGGCCTCGCCTGTAGTCTTGGTTCCCAAAAAGGACCGGACAACCCGGTTTTGTGTGGACTACAGGAGGCTAAATGCAATCACAGCACCCGATGCGTACCCAATGCCACGCATCGACGAGTTACTGGATTGCTTAGCCGGGGCCCAGTACCTGACCATCATGGACCTGAGTCGAGGGTACTGGCAGATTCCTATGTCCAAGGAAGCACAGGAAAGGTCCGCCTTCATCACCCCATTCGGGCTGTATGAATCCCTTGTCATGCCCTTTGGCATGAGAAATGCTCCTGCCACCTTCCAGCGATTGGTCGACCAGCTGCTCGAGGGACTAGGAGGGTTTGCAGTAGCTTACCTGGATGACATTGCCATCTTTAGTCCCACCTGGGAGGAACACCTGGGGCACCTGGAACAGGTGCTCAGGCGGATCCAAAGCGCTGGTCTGACTATAAAGCCAGGGAAGTGTCAGATCGGCATGACTGAGGTACAGTACCTTGGACACAGAGTGGGTGGCGGGACCCTGAAACCAGAGCCAGGGAAGGTTGATGCCATCACCTCCTGGCCTACCCCCAAGTCAAAGAAGCAGGTGATGTCCTTCTTGGGTACGGCAGGGTACTATAGGAAGTTCGTTCCTAACTATAGTGCTCTTGCTAAGCCGTTGACGGACCTCACCAAAAAGAAGCTACCGCAAGTAGTCACCTGGACAGATGACTGTGAACGGTCCTTCAGGGCACTAAAAGCTGCCCTCGCCAGTTCCCCAATCCTACAAGCTCCGGACTTCACCCGACGGTTCATAGTTCAGACAGATGCCAGTGCGTTTGGCCTTGGTGCAGTACTCAGCCAGGTAAATGGGAAGGGAGAAGAGCATCCGGTGATGTTTCTCAGCCGCAAGCTCTTATCCCGGGAAGTGGCCTACGCCACTGTGGAGAAGGAGTGCCTCTCTATAGTGTGGGCCCTGCGGAAACTGCAGCCCTACCTATATGGACGCAACTTCACCATAGTGACAGACCACAACCCTCTCAGCTGGCTACATCGGGTGGCCGGCGACAATGGTAAGCTACTGCGGTGGAGCTTGGCACTACAGCAGTATGACTTTACCATTCAACACAGGAAGGGTGTTGAGCATGGCAACGCTGATGGGCTGTCCCGGCAGGGGGATGCCAGCGAGGTAGGCTTAGGAGACGATTGGCAAATCAATCTCCCATGCTACCTCAAAAAGGGGGAGGTGTCATGTAGAGCTGTTGAAGGGACTTCATCCCCCTCTTCTTCACCAGCCACAGGTCGTCATGGCGATTATCTGATTGGCCTGGAAGCTTAAGGTATTTATGACTTTGGGTGATGGTAGAAGAAAAGCCAAAAGCTGCAGAGAAAGACAATTCTTTGTAATATTGGCGGGAAAACTCCCAAAGCAGGTTTTGAAGTGCGACTTTAATGCTAGAAAGATGAAAAACACATTGCCAGAATCCCTGCGTCGTGCGGAACCCAGCGCACCGTCTCACCTGACGAGGAGATCGACGGAATCACGACAAATTAGTATTGGCCAGTAAAATTGTGCTAGAGGCGTTGTGTTTGGTATCAATGTAACTGTAAAATCGAGATATTAAATATGACGCTAATATCTTTCACCTGTGTGACCCAGGGGCAAAGATATGGAAAACCCTAGAATTATGGAACTTTGTGACCATCTCAAGCCCAGCCCACAAGTGACTGTAAAATGATGTCACAGGCAAGGGGGGCTAGCAAGAGCATAAGAGACAGTTCCTGTCTTGGGGGCTCAGTCAGTACTTAGGAGGGCATCATGAAGGGTGATGCTGGCCGATTCTAACATCTCTTGGAGCTCCCTCCCTCCATAAGCAGACGTCACTTCTATGGCACAAGCTTAGTAAGTTTCACATTTATACCTTTTATTTTATGTAACTGTTATGCCGTAATGTGTATTGTTCCCTTTTGTAAATTCCTGTATATTCTTTAAACACTGCCTATTTTCGGATTAAATATATAAAAATTTAAGAGTTTCTTTCCTTATGCTTTATATACGAATCCAAAACCCCGAAGGGCCTTATGCTATCTGAAACGGGTCCCCAGCTACCTGTAGAAAGTCTGGGTGGTGGCAGCGTAATTGTTATTGCATAGAATTATTGGAGTGCTATCATTAAGGGTACCGAGGTATATAAATATTCCATTAGCAGGAATCAGAGATATACATTTACCCTTGCTGTGAGACCTCCAATATTTGGCATTATCAGCTCAGCAGCCTCATCTTATGCATTGTCCTGCAGTACCAAAAGTGGCCTGCAGACAAGGGGGCGCTAGAGAGTAGTCGTGTGTAACGAATCAGTGAACAGCTGCGGATTTCTGAGGGACTTCCCCGGCTGTTCGTGACAGTCGACCAGCTGCTCGAGGGACTAGGAGGGTTTGCAGTAGCTTACCTGGATGACATTGCCATCTTTAGTCCCACTTGGGAGGAACACCTGGGGCACCTGGAGCAGGTGCTCAGGCGGATCCAAAGCGCTGGTCTGACTATAAAGCCAGGGAAGTGTCAGATCGGCATGACGGAGGTACAGTACCTTGGACACAGAGTGGGTGGCGGGACCCTGAAACCAGAGCCAGGGAAGGTTGATGCCATCACCTCCTGGCCTACCCCCAAGTCAAAGAAGCAGGTGATGTCCTTCTTGGGTACGGCAGGGTACTATAGGAAGTTCGTTCCTAACTATAGTGCTCTTGCTAAGCCGTTGACGGACCTCACCAAAAAGAAGCTACCGCAAGTAGTCACCTGGACAGATGACTGTGAACGGTCCTTCAGGGCACTAAAAGCTGCCCTCGCCAGTTCCCCAATCCTACAAGCTCCGGACTTCACCCGACGGTTCATAGTTCAGACAGATGCCAGTGCGTTTGGCCTTGGTGCAGTACTCAGCCAGGTAAATGGGAAGGGAGAAGAGCATCGGTGATGTTTCTCAGCCGCAAGCTCTTACCCCGGGAAGTGGCCTACGCCACTGTGGAGAAGGAGTGCCTCTCTATAGTGTGGGCCCTGCGGAAACTGCAGCCCTACCTATATGGACGCAACTTCACCATAGTGACAGACCACAACCCTCTCAGCTGGCTACATCGGGTGGCCGGCGACAATGGTAAGCTACTGCGGTGGAGCTTGGCACTACAGCAGTATGACCTTTACCATTCAACACAGGAAGGGTGTTGAGCATGGCAACGCTGATGGGCTGTCCCGGCAGGGGGGATGCCAGCGAGGTAGGCTTAGGAGACGAT
The DNA here is from genome assembly GCF_048569485.1 of Anomaloglossus baeobatrachus. Lineage (NCBI taxonomy): Eukaryota > Metazoa > Chordata > Amphibia > Anura > Aromobatidae > Anomaloglossus > Anomaloglossus baeobatrachus. The sequence continues at coordinate 371,166,810 of NC_134356.1, forward strand.
TGGCAAATCAATCTCCCATGCTACCTCAAAAAGGGGGAGGTGTCATGTAGAACTATTGAAGGGGTCTCCATCCCCCTCCTGTCCACCATCAGCCAGAGATCGTCATGACGATTATCTGATTGGCCTGGAAGCTTAAGGTATTATGACTTTGGGTGATGGTAGAAGAAAAGCCAAAAGCTGCAGAGAAAGACAGTTCTTTGTAATATTGGCGGGGAAAACTCCCAAAGCAGGTTTTGAAGTGCGACTTTAATGCTAGAAAGATGAAAAACACATTGCCAGAATCCCTGCTTCGTGCGGAACCCAGCGCACCGTCTCACCTGACGAGGAGATCGACGGAATCACGACAAATTAGTATTGGCCAGTAAAATTGTGCTAGAGGTGTTGTGTTTGGTATCAATGTAACTGTAAAATCGAGATATTAAATATGACGCTAATATCTTTCACCTGTGTGACCCAGGAGCAAAGATATGAAAAACCCTAGAATTATGGAACTCTGTGAACATCAGAGCACAGCCCACAAGTGACTGTAAAATGATGTCACAGGCAAGGGGGGCTAGCAAGAGCATAAGAGACAGTTCCTGTCTGGGGGGGCGCAGTCAGTACTTAGGAGGGGCATCATGAAGGGTGATGCTGGCCGATTCTAACATCTCTTGGAGACCCTCCCTCCATAAGCAGACGTCACTTCTATGGCAGAAGCTTAGTAAGTTTCATGTTTATACCTTTTATTTTAATGTAACTGTTATGCCGTAATGTGTATTGTTCCCTTTTGTAACTTCTTGTATATTCTTTAAACACTGCCTATTTTCGGATTAAATATATAAAAATTTAAGAGTTTCTTTCTCTATGCTTTATATACGAATCCAAAACCCCGAAGGGCCTTATGCTATCTGAAACGGGTTCCCAGCTACCTGTAGAAAGTCTGGGTGGTGGCAGCGTAATTGTTATTGCATAGAATTATTGGAGTGCTATCATTAAGGGTACCGAGGTATATAAATATTCCATTAGCAGGAATCAGAGATATACATTTACCCTTGCTGTGAGACCTCCAATATTTGGCATTATCAGCTCAGCAGCCTCATCTTATGCATTGTCCTGCAGTACCAAAAGTGGCCTGCAGACAAGGGGGGCGCTAGAGAGTAGTCGTGTGTAACAAATCAGTGAACAGCTGCGGATTTCTGAGGGACTTCCCCGGCTGTTCGTGACAATATATATATATGTATATATATATATATATATATGTATATATATATGTATATATATATATATGTATATATATATATATGTATATATATATATATATATATATATGTATATATATATATATATATATATATGTATATATATATATATATGTATATATATATATATATATGTATATATATATGTATATATATATATATATATGTATATATATATATATGTATATATATATGTATATATATATATATGTATATATATATATATGTATATATATATATATATATATGTATATATATATATATATATATGTATATATATATATGTATATATATATGTATATATATATATGTATATATATATGTATATATATAT
>NC_134356.1:371175747-371183247 GCF_048569485.1 Anomaloglossus baeobatrachus
GGCCGGGTTCTTGCGTCTGCACATGCGCGGGGCCTGCAAGATGGTGGTACCCACGCATAGGATCCAAGGCACATAAGAGTCTGAGGCTGGGGTAAGCGGCGCTTTTGCCCTCCTCCACCAATGGAGGACCAGTCGCAGCAGCGCAGGTTTCCACAGCAGCAGCGCAGGTCTCCACAGCAGCAGCGCAGGTCTCCACAGCAGCAACGCAGGTCACTACAGAAGCAGCACAGGTCACCGCAGCAGCAGCAACTGTGACCACAGCAGCAACGGTCGCCGCAGCAGGACCAGTTGCCAAAAAGGGACCAGTCGCCGCCGCAGTCTTCTCAGTAATCAAAGCAGAAGCACAAACGGCCATGGTGCTCCCGCTCCGGTGCCCATACCAGCCATAGTTCAAGAGGTTCCAAGAAGGAATCCTGTGACTTGGTGCAGTCTTCGAATCCGGTACCTTCCCTTCTGTTTCTACAGTGGTAAGTGAGCTTCGGTTCCTCCAGCTAATGGGGTCCCTTTTTCCTTGTTTTTCCTTTTATTGGAGGGCATTTCCCGGAAGAGGCTGTCCAAAACTAAGCATAGAGAATGTCTTCTATGTAAGTCCCCGTTACCACCTGGGGCAGAGAAGAAATTATGTTCCAAGTGTATTTTGGAGTCCGTCAGAGAAGAGGCCCCAGATTTCACCTCTAGCCTGAGGACTATAATTAAGAATGAGATTCAGGAATCTCTTAAAGCCATGTCCCACTTAAAGCCAAAAGGGTTGCAGTATGGCATCTCTCAGGACTTGGTCTTAGAGAAATCTTCAGAGTTGGAAGAAGTCTCCGCTTCTGCCTGCTCGTCACCTTCATTGTCATTTTCTTCAGAAGGGTGGCCTTGTTTTCCACAGTCAGAGGTGAACAGGTTGATTAAGGCAGTTAGATCCACGATGGGTCTTGTGGACACCCGTGAGCCTGAGTCTTTGGAGGACATTATGTTTGGAGGACTGGAGGAAAAAAGGCGGTCATTCCCCGTTAATCACCAGGTTAAACGAGTGGTAGAGGACCAGTGGAACAAGCCTGACAGGAGAGCTACTCTGTCGTCTGCCTTTAAAATGAATTATATAGCAAGATACCAACTCACACTACCAAAAGACAAATTTAAATAGCAAGATGTGTGGACATTGTGCAACCGCACATTAAACATAAAATATAACTTTTACTGGTGCTCATTTAAAACGAGTAAACCTCATAAAAAAAACTCATAAAAACGTGAGTATAAAATGAGAATACCCAAAGCAGTGGTCACCAAGCTCAAATGGACCCTGGTTTGGGTATAGCACACAAAACACTATCTAGACTGGGTCACTATTATGTCACCTCAGTACTATATTAGAGGTCACATGCACAGGGAACCGCCCTCCACTCTGTACCTCCAATATTATCTAATGTGTAGATAACTGGTGTAAACGACCGCCATTAAACATATACCATTTCTTTAAATAATATGGTTATAATAGTTGGAACGGTCTCACCAAGGACTTGCAGGCTTCAAAATTCTCATGGCTAGAATAATCACTGATAAATCTCCATGTTTATCTTTCAAAAAATGTTAGCAACAGGCCTCCGGTCACCCCTACGCGTTTCATCCCCACATAGAAATCATCAGGGGAGCCCGTGCTCATGGAAATCTGCCAGCTTAAATAGCCATCCTTATCATCATCATCATCATTGTGGCCATCTTCACAAGAATAAAATGGCCATTCCAGACACTCTGTGTCAGTAGCCTCTCTCAATTCACATGCGGCACAGATTTCCATGAGCACGGGCCTTTAAAATGAAGTATCCCTTTGATGAGACTGAGGCCGCTTACTGGGACAAAAGTCCAAAAATGATTCCGCAGTGGCCAAAATGGCTAGAAAATCCTCCCTTCCTTTTGAAAATCTCGGCTCCTTGAAGGATCCCCTAGATAGGAAGGGTTTCTAAAAGGATCATGGGAGGCATCTGCAGGTTCCCTGAGAGTATCCGTTGCAGGTACCTGTGTGGCCAGATCTCTCATGGTTTGGCTGCAACAGTTCGAGACCCAGGTGAAGGATAACACCCCCAGAGACCAGATCCTTTCCTCTCTACCTCTTATAAAAGGGGCAGCGGCTTTCTTGGCAGATGCGTCTGCAGACTCCATCAGGCTTTCGGCCAAATCTGCAGCACTGTCCAACTCTGCCAGGAGAGCTCTCTGGCCTAAGAGCTGGCTTGGAGACGCCCAGTCTAAAGCCAGATTATGCACTATTCCTTGTGAAGGACATTTTCTTTTCGGGGAGTCTTTGGATGAAATCCTGAAGAAAGCTGCAGATAGCAAGCAAGGGTTTCCTAGGGTTTCTTTTCGTCCATTTCATCGCCATTACTTTTATAACAGACGATACCCCAAACGTAAATCATCCAGTGATCCGGTCATCTGGAGAGATCGGAAACGTACAAACTTCATGTTTGGTGGACCGTCAAAGGACAACAGGAAGTCAGCCCAATGATGCCAGATCCCAGGTGGGAGGCAGACTCTCCTGCTTTTCTCAGGCCTGGGGGAAGATAGCCAGCAGCTGGGTCATGGATGTCATACAGTACGGGCTAAAATTGGAATTTCACTCGACCCCCAAGGGGTCCCTAATTATAACATCACTCAGTGGGGCGGAGGAGAGATGTCTTGCTCTACAACTAGAGGTTTTGGACCTCATCCACAAGGCAGGCCTTGTAGAAGTTCCCAACAGCGAAGTGGGCAAGGGATTCTTTTTCCCCCCTTTTTCTAGTTTTAAAACCCGGCGGATCATACAGGACGATAATAAATCTAAAGAGGTTAAACAAACATCTTATCTATCGTCACTTCAAGATAGAGTTGATTACGTCAGCGATAAAGATGCTGTATCCACATTGTTTTATGGGAGTGTTAGATTTAAGAGACGCTTACTACCACGTTCCCATTCACCCAGCACATCAGCAGTACATGAGAGTGGCCCTCCCTTGCTGGGGGGAAGGGGGGAAGGGGGGAATAGGGCATTTTCAGTTGATGGCCCCACGAATATTCAACAAGCTAGTAGCAGAGGTTATGGCTCACATAAAGGAGCGGGATGTGCTCATCATACCTTACCTGGACGATATCCTAGTAGTAGGCCACTCACAACAACATTGCAGTGCCAAACTCCAGATGGTGATCAAGATTCTGCAAGATCTGGGATGGCTCATAAACCTGAAAAAGTCCGGCTACAGCCCTTACAAGTTCAGACATTCTTAGGGTTGCTTCTGGACTCTCAGACCAAGATGTGCCATCTCCCGGTAGAAAAATCCTCCATATCCAGGCATTAGTGTCCACCAGGGTACAGAGACTAATCGCGTCCCTCAAGAAGTTTATGTCCCTTCTGGGCTCCCTCATGTCCTGCATCCCAGCAGTTCTATGGGCACAATTTCACACTCGTCCCCTATTCTGCATTTGACAGCCCGGAATTTGAGAGGAACCTGTTAGCAAGCCGTGGATTCTCTGCAAATCTAATTAACACTGTTGAGGAGCAGGAAGCCCGTTACCACAAGAATTTATGGTAGGGTCTGGAATAAATTCCTCTCCGCTTCTGGGGAACTTCCAGTTGGTTAGGTGCCTCTCAGTCCCATTCTAGAGTTTTTACAAAACGGTCTCGAACTGGGGTTAGCAGTTAGTACCCTTTAAGTCCAAGTTTCAGCTTTTGTTGGCCCCATATGACTGTGATCTAGCAGGGAATCGTTGGGTCAAAAGGTTCTTGAGATCCTGCCAGAGGGCGGCTCCCGTTCCTTCCCTGAAGGTTCCTCCTTGTGATCTGAACTTTGTATTAGATGGGAAAAATAAAAATTACTTACCGGTTATGTTTTTTTCCAGAGCCCATCACAGCACCACTGCTTACCGCTCTATTACCTTCCTTGTATATTCACTTGGTGCTAGCAATCATTTTTTTTCTGGTGTTGGTTTCATTAATATTGTTTATTTTGTGGTATTCCTCTCTTGCTCTGTAACCTAACTGATGCGGTGGAGAGGTACCGCCCTTTTATTTCAGGGCGATAAAGATGCTTCCTAAGATGGGTGGACCTCTCTGATGGTGCTGTCATGGGCTCTGGAAAAAAACATTACCGGTAAGTAATTTTGATTTTCCACAGATGACACCGGTAGGCAAAAACCACATGACTGCCTGCACCCGTGACACTTATATTATGCACCACTTGCAAAAAAACTGCCCTGACCGAGAGGCACAAAGTCAATCATGAATATGGGGATGGAATTAGCCAGCATATTACAGGAGCGGCCATGAGTCCATGGAAACTGAGAATCCACCATATTGGCTCCCACCCCACTATCTAAAAGGATAGATATGACCTCCGATTTAGTACCTAAAAAAAATTAAACTGAAATGCATCTATAGGAAATATATATACGCCCAGGTTGTAATCCACCACACAACCTGAGGGCTGAATTTTCAACAACAACGTGCTTTGCTTGGGATGCAAATGACAGACCCTGATAAAATGATCCTTATGGCACTAAAGAAACACACTCCTGTTTTACAGCTAACCACAAGGGATTTAGACTGAGAGGAAACCCCCCTAACTGCATGGGTTCATCAGAGCTCACGGAAATTCAGTCTTAGAAAGCACAACAGGGAGCAGCGTCATCATAGGTCTATCTCTGAGGCATCTATCGATATGTGTTTTGAATACATTTTCCAGTTTGGGGCTCCCTCTTGTGGTCAGTGCTGGCAGTGCAGTTGATTTGTGGAATGAAAGCCACACACCTGTGGAGGACTAGCAATCAGGTCTCTCAGATTGGGCTATAAAGCTGAGTAGTTTTCTCCTGTTTCTTGTCGGTACTCAATGGATATCCTGTCTGTTAAGGACATTCTGAAACCAGCCCTGCTCTCTACCAGAACTCCTCTCAGATTGGTTGGTCTTTTACCTCTGCTTATTGTTTCCACTTTATTGTTGTTTCTGCTTTGATACTAATGCTTGATTCCTATTTTGCTTGTGTGGAGTTCCTGGTGGAATTGGATCATTCCCTGCTGGGATGGTCTCTATACCCAGCTTCATTATTCTGCAATGTATTGTGTTTTGTCACGCTTGGCATTAATTCAGTCCCTCATGTATATTAGGGTTTTTGGATCCCAGTAACATCAGAGTGCTGATATAGTGGGGGAGAGACAGTTTGGTCTCATCGTTTTTCCATATCAGACGTGCTGGTATTTATTAGGGTTTTTACGGCTGCAGAGAGTACTCATTCCTATCTTTTCCTATAAAGATAGTTTGGGCCTCACCTTTGCTGAACCTGTTTTTCTAGCTTTGTATTGTTTTTTTTTCCTATATCACTGTAGTCTTTACTTGTGGGTGGCTATCTATATCTTTGGGGATTGCTCCGAGGCAGATTAGCTTTTCTTATATTTCTATCTGTAAGAATATTTAGTTCTCCGGCTGTGTCGAGACGACTAGGTCATCGTAGGCTCGTCCCACAGCTACTTCTAGTTGTGCGTCAGGATTAGGTCTGCAGTCTGTTAAGGTTCCAGCCACTCTGGTTACTTTTTGGGTTTCTGCATTTTTTGATCCTCCTCGGTCCCTGAATCATAACATATGTATGGTGGCCTCTGTCTCAGGAAATTCATGCAAGACCAATTCATCCTTCAGCCTTTCTGATAAGCCATGACAAGAATATCTCCTAGGGGCTGGGTCATTCCACTGAGTGTCAGTGGCCCATCTCCGGAATTCTGAACAAAACTTCACCACTGGCCAGTCTCCCTGCTGGAGCTTGCGTAGCTGAGACTTGGCAAGGGAGATACAGTCAGGGTCATCATAGACGAGCCCTAGGGCCACAAATAAACTTGTTTATTAACCGGAGCGACAGAGTCAGTCGGAAGAGAAAAGGCCCAGGATTGAGGGTACCCCAGAAGAAGGGAGATTACAATCCCCATTTGTTGCTCTTCACTCCTGAAAGAGTGTGGGTCGAGCTTAAAATAAAACTTGCAGGCTTCATTGGCCACAAAAACCGATCCTGCCCGCCCAAAAATCTATCCAGGAGCGCCACCTTGTGTCTGGCTGCCAGACCTGTGGCCCACTTGTGGTTGCAAAACCCTGGATCACAGGTCTGCCAGACCAACAGATGGGATCTGCACCTGTTGTGCCAGGGCCTCTACAGGATCTATTTAAAATCCAGGGTAAAAAAAAAGTCGGCCGGTTATAATGTCAAGCCAGAACACAAGGGTAACAATGGGAATGGTTTAGAAGGAAGGCCCTGGCGATGGGAAAAGGGGTACCCTACATTCCCTATACGGGTTCTCCCTCCCCATCACCATCTCGTGCCTAGGACGTTGCTTGCCCTGAACTCACCATGGCTAGTGAGAAGGCCAGCAAGAACACTAGTCTCACTGCTGCAATAATCCAACACAATGTAAGGGAGGCAGCCAGAGGGAAAATAAAAACAAAAACAAAATCACTCCAAGCTTCTCCAATGTAGCCAAACACCACAGCTGAAATTGTGACGACGACTCAGCTTCTTGCAGAAACAAGCTCTTTCTAAAGTGGTCAGCATAGAATGAGAATCTATAACCAGCACTTTTTTTTTATAGTGAAGGGGAGTGGTCACAAACAACTGCACCTGAGATTAAGGCTACAAAGGACACCCAGATAGGAAAGAGTCCTTAACCCTTAGAGCTAAAAGAAAGATTCACTGAAATAAAAGTTGTTGACCTGCACATAAGGCGTTGTGACCATCTGGTCCCAAAGTCGCCAGAGGTCTCCCCAGTAAGGGACACACATGACACATAGAGGAACTAAGTTACAGAAAATGTAATTTAATTATATATATATATATATATATATATATATATATATAATATATATTACTAGCTGTACTACCCGGGTTAATAACTGTTATTAACAAAATAGAATGTACTAACATTCCCGGGATAGAATGTATAAATAGAATGTATTAGCGCCCGGGATAGTAACTGTCTCTCTTTTTCTCTCCCATTCTCTATATGTCTCCCCCTCTGTATATATCTTTCTGTCTGTCTATCTATCTCTTTCCCTGTCTGTCTATCTCTGTTACTTTCCCTGTCTGTCTCTTTCCCTCTATTTCCCTGTCTCTTTCCCTCTGTTTCTTTCCCTGTGTCTGTCTCTTTGTCTCTTTACCTGTCTTTGTCTGTCTCTTACCCTGTCTGTCTCTTTCCCTTTCTTTCCCTTTCTGTCTGTTTCCCTGTGTCTGTCTCTGTCTCTTTATCTGTGTCTGTCTCTTTCCCTGTCAGTCTGTCTCTTTGTCTGTGTCTGTCTCTTTGTGTCAGTCTCTTACCCTGTCTATGTCTGTTTCTTACCATGTCTGTGTCTGTCTTTCTCTGGCTGCATTGTGACACGCGAACATTCCATATAAGGGCGTGGCTGCGCATTCTTCTGAAGTTCTGGCTGCACTGTGGCTCCCAACTCCATTCGCTTTAATGAAGGCAGGTTTTTTGGTGAATAACTGTAAAGCGCGGGGTTAAAATTTCCCCTC
>NC_134356.1:371193247-371200747 GCF_048569485.1 Anomaloglossus baeobatrachus
CTGAGGACAACCCCAAGGTAGCAAGTGTCTGTGCTGACAGAGATGGAGGCAGACATGAGAACCACGAGGACAGTGGTCAAATGCAGCTGAGCAGTGTCACAGCGGACAGTGACATAGCCAGTAGTACCTGTCAGGCTGATGGGGAAGAGTGGTTATTCCCCGGGGAGACAGCCTTCATCGGTGCTGTCACCCGCAGTCAGAGTGCCCAGAACGCAAATGAAACCTTGCCTGCTGACACCTCTTCACCCAGAGGGATAACGGAACTGGTTACGGACCCAGAGCAGGTCCCAGAGGGTCCTGGTGAGGTTGGAACCTTAACGTCACTTTTGGCTGCTTCTAGCCAAGAGTTTCAGGTGGCTCTACGAACTGATGCCAGTCTAAAGACGTTAAGGGACCTCGCAGAGAAGCCCTCTTCCGAGACCGATAAGGAGAGGGTATTCTGGGACCAGGGAAAGTTGTACCGGGAGACAATTCCCTGTAACCCCCAACAAGAGTGGCTGAAGGAAAAACAGCTGGTGGTGCCTCACCGCTTTAGGAGTGAGTTGCTGCGGATTGCCCATGAGATCCCACTCGCCGAACACTTGGGGGTTAGCAAAACCAAGGCCCGGCTGTCTCACCACTTCTATTGGCCCAAAATGGGGACAGATGTTGCCAACTACTGCCGCTCCTGCATCACATGTCAAAGAGTGGGAAAGTCAGGGCCTGCTCCCAAAGCTCCCCTGATCTCTTTGCCGGTGATAGAGGAGCCTTTCCAGAGGGTCGCTGTGGACATTGTCGGGCCTCTGGCCGTCCCCAGCAGCTCTGGAAAACGGTTCGTCCTTACTGTGGTAGACTATGCTACCCGGTATCCGGAGGCAGTGGCTCTGTCCTCAGTTAGAGCCGATAAGGTGGCAGATGCCCTCTTGACCATATTCTCCCGAGTAGGATTTCCCAGGGAGATGCTTACCGACCAGGGGACTCAGTTCATGTCTCGTCTAATGGAGGCTCTCTGTAAGAAAATGCAGGTGCGGCATCTGATATCAAGCGCTTATCACCCACAGACCAATGGTTTGTGTGAGCGATTTAATGGTACACTTAAGCAGATGCTTAAGATGCTGGTTGAGTCACATGGACGCGACTGGGAGCGGTATCTCTCACACCTGCTGTTTGCCTACAGAGAGGTACCACAGGCCTCAACGGGGTTTTCCCCCTTCGAGCTCCTGTATGGCAGACGAGTCCGGGGGCCTCTTGGTCTGGTAAGGGAATCCTGGGAAGAGGAACTGAATTCCCCAGAAGTGTCCGTTGTGGAGTATGTCATTCGGCTCCGTGACAAGATGCAGTCAATGACGCAGATGGTGCATGAGAATATGGCGCAAGCCCAGGCCAGCCAGAAGCGATGGTACGACCAACACGCTCGAGAGCGGGTGTATGAAGTGGGTCAGAAGGTGTGGGTCCTGGTCCCAATGACCCAGAACAAGCTTCAGGCGGCCTGGGAGGGTCCATACCTGGTGCATCAGCGCCTCAATGACGTAAACTATGTGGTCACCATCGACCATGCCAGGAAGAGGCAAAAGGTCTTCCATGTCAACATGATGAAAGCTCATCATGACAGGGAAGCCTTTGCTCTTCCTGTGTGTAGTCTTCCCGAGGAAGGCGAAAGTGAAGTCTTGGTGGACTTGCTCGCCTCAGCCCGGGATGGAGGGTCTATCGAGGAGGCGGCATTCAACCCACAGCTATCCTTGGACCAAAAGTCCCAGCTGCGGGAGGTATTCCGGCCCTACCTGATGACCTTCACGAATGTCCCAGGGAAGACATACCTAGCCACCCACCAGGTGGACACAGGGAGTCATTCCCCAGTTCGTCAACCCCCATACCGTGTCTCCCTAGAGGTACAAAAGGACATAAAAAGGGAGATCGATGAAATGCTAGTCCTGGGAGTGATCCAGAGGTCCAAAAGTGCATGGGCCTCGCCTGTAGTCTTGGTTCCCAAAAAGGACCGGACAACCCGGTTTTGTGTGGACTACAGGAGGCTAAATGCAATCACAGCACCCGATGCGTACCCAATGCCACGCATCGACGAGTTACTGGATTGCTTAGCCGGGGCCCAGTACCTGACCATCATGGACCTGAGTCGAGGGTACTGGCAGATTCCTATGTCCAAGGAAGCACAGGAAAGGTCCGCCTTCATCACCCCATTCGGGCTGTATGAATCCCTTGTCATGCCCTTTGGCATGAGAAATGCTCCTGCCACTTTCCAGCGATTGGTCGACCAGCTGCTCGAGGGACTAGGAGGGTTTGCAGTAGCTTACCTGGATGACATTGCCATCTTTAGTCCCACTTGGGAGGAACACCTGGGGCACCTGGAACAGGTGCTCAGGCGGATCCAAAGCGCTGGTCTGACTATAAAGCCAGGGAAGTGTCAGATCGGCATGACTGAGGTACAGTACCTTGGACACAGAGTGGGTGGCGGGACCCTGAAACCAGAGCCAGGGAAGGTTGATGCCATCACCTCCTGGCCTACCCCCAAGTCAAAGAAGCAGGTGATGTCCTTCTTGGGTACGGCAGGGTACTATAGGAAGTTCGTTCCTAACTATAGTGCTCTTGCTAAGCCGTTGACGGACCTCACCAAAAAGAAGCTACCGCAAGTAGTCACCTGGACAGATGACTGTGAACGGTCCTTCAGGGCACTAAAAGCTGCCCTCGCCAGTTCCCCAATCCTACAAGCTCCGGACTTCACCCGACGGTTCATAGTTCAGACAGATGCCAGTGCGTTTGGCCTTGGTGCAGTACTCAGCCAGGTAAATGGGAAGGGAGAAGAGCATCCGGTGATGTTTCTCAGCCGCAAGCTCTTATCCCGGGAAGTGGCCTACGCCACTGTGGAGAAGGAGTGCCTCTCTATAGTGTGGGCCCTGCGGAAACTGCAGCCCTACCTATATGGACGCAACTTCACCATAGTGACAGACCACAACCCTCTCAGCTGGCTACATCGGGTGGCCGGCGACAATGGTAAGCTACTGCGGTGGAGCTTGGCACTACAGCAGTATGACTTTACCATTCAACACAGGAAGGGTGTTGAGCATGGCAACGCTGATGGGCTGTCCCGGCAGGGGGATGCCAGCGAGGTAGGCTTAGGAGACGATTGGCAAATCAATCTCCCATGCTACCTCAAAAAGGGGGAGGTGTCATGTAGAGCTGTTGAAGGGACTTCATCCCCCTCTCCTTCACCAGCCACAGGTCGTCATGGCGATTATCTGATTGGCCTGGAAGCTTAAGGTATTTATGACTTTGGGTGATGGTAGAACCAAAGCCAAAAGCTGCAGAGAAAGACAATTCTTTGTAATATTGGCGGGAAAACTCCCAAAGCAGGTTTTGAAGTGCGACTTTAATGCTAGAAAGATGAAAAACACATTGCCAGAATCCCTGCGTCGTGCGGAACCCAGCGCACCGTCTCACCTGACGAGGAGATCGACGGAATCACGACAAATTAGTATTGGCCAGTAAAATTGTGCTAGAGGCGTTGTGTTTGGTATCAATGTAACTGTAAAATCGAGATATTAAATATGACGCTAATATCTTTCACCTGTGTGACCCAGGGGCAAAGATATGAAAAACCCTAGAATTATGGAACTTTGTGACCATCTCAAGCCCAGCCCACAAGTGACTGTAAAATGATGTCACAGGCAAGGGGGGCTAGCAAGAGCATAAGAGACAGTTCCTGTCTTGGGGGCTCAGTCAGCACGAGGAGGGCATCATGAAGGGTGATGCTGGCCGATTCTAACATCTCTTGGAGACCCTCCCTCCATAAGCAGACGTCACTTCTATGGCACAAGCTTAGTAAGTTTCACGTTTATACCTTTTATTTTATGTAACTGTTATGCCGTAATGTGTATTGTTCCCTTTTGTAAATTCCTGTATATTCTTTAAACACTGCCTATTTTCGGATTAAATATATAAAAATTTAAGAGTTTCTTTCCTTATGCTTTATATACGAATCCAAAACCCCGAAGGGCCTTATGCTATCTGAAACGGGTTCCCAGCTACCTGTAGAAAGTCTGGGTGGTGGCAGCGTAATTGTTATTGCATAGAATTATTGGAGTGCTATCATTAAGGGTACCGAGGTATATAAATATTCCATTAGCAGGAATCAGAGATATACATTTACCCTTGCTGTGAGACCTCCAATATTTGGCATTATCAGCTCAGCAGCCTCATCTTATGCATTGTCCTGCAGTACCAAAAGTGGCCTGCAGACAAGGGGGGCGCTAGAGAGTAGTCGTGTGTAACAAATCAGTGAACAGCTGCGGATTTCTGAGGGACTTCCCCGGCTGTTCGTGACAAATTGGTGGCAAGCGGTGGGATATATAAAGCATTAGTGATCTGGTTTGAGCAATCATCCCTTTCACTAAAAACTTGCAAAAGTTTTGAGGATCGAACTCAGTGTTTAAATATACCTGGAACAATACTGTACGTGTAGCAGTTACCCCCTCCCCTTCTCTCTTGTTTTCTATCCTATCTTTTATTTGGCAATTATGGAGGCTGTGTCAGAAGCCTGGTACAATCAGCAGAAGAAGGAAGTTCTTTCTGCACTCTGCAGATCCAAGTTGATTGATGGCCATGGCAAAACGAGGCAGGACCTCATTAAAGAACTTTTACAATGGGACGCAGAGCACGTTCATTCCCCCAGTGCTGAAGAAGGGGAGGCAAGCCAAGCCCAGGATGGGACTGCTGCAGAATCCCCACCATCAACTGCGAGCCAGAGCAGTGACCAGGGCAACATGGACTCCTACCTGCAAATGGCCCTACAACAGTTCACTGCCGAGGACCGGCAGGGACGGCTGGACCTCATTCAGCAATATCGAGAGGCTGAGAGAGCCGAGCGCCAGGCCCAGGCTGAGAGAGCTGAGCGCCAGGCTCAGGCTGAGAGAGCCGAGCGAGAGGCTGAGCGAGCCGAGCGAGAGCGCCAAGCCCAGAGAGACCATGAATTGAATGTCCTCAAAGCCCGGCAGCAGACATCTTCCTCACTAAACGGTGAGTCCAATAATGCCAGCAGCTTTAAGCCCCGACCGGAGCACTTTCCTGTGATGGAAAAGGACGGGAATTTGGACAGCTTTCTGACGGGATTTGAAAAGACTTGCTTGCAGTACCAGTTGCCCTCAACACAATGGGCACAATACTTAACCCCAGGGCTGCGAGGCAAGGCCCTGGACGCGTTTGCCAGTCTCCCTCAAGAGCAGAGTGGAGACTATGGGGCCATAAAGCAGGCCCTAGTACGGAAGTATCAGCTGACTCCGGAGGTGTACCGAAAAAAATTCCGGACCCTCCAGCTCGGACCTCATGACAGCTACAGCGATTTGGAGGGTGGGCTCCAGCGCACCTTTGACCAGTGGATCCAAGGACTGTCCGTTACAACCTTTGAGGAGTTAAAGGACCTCATGGTGAAGGACCAACTCCTACATGTCTGTCCTGTGGAGGTCCGACAGTTTGTTATGGACCGAGAGCCCAAGGAGGCCTCAAAAGCAGCCCAGATTGCCGACGCCTATGTGGCCAACCGTGCATCGGAGGTGCGTAAGCCGTCCACCACTAGCTGGAAAGGGGGTAAGATGACAACTACAACCACCCCTGCCCCTACCAGCCGACCTCCCGTAGGTCCTGTTTCATCCACCAGTGCCCGGCCCACCGCTGACACTCGCAGGTGTTTTTCCTGCAACCAGCCTGGACACCTCAGCTCTGGTTGCCCAGAGAGGCAGAAGAGGAACCCCACATCCAAGGCCCAAGGGCCTACTGGAACTGTCCTGTTGGCAAGGAAGGCGGGTGGTAGGGCCTGCGAAAACCTACACCCCGTCACCGTAGGCGGAACCCCCACAGTGGGGCTCAAGGACACTGGGGCCGACAGAACACTGGTCCGCCCTGAACTGGTACCCCCTGAAAACTTTATCCCGGGAAAACTCCTGACTGTCGCCTTGGCGGGGGGTGTCCACCAATCCTTCCCAATGGCCCTGATTCCCCTCGACTGGGGTGCTGGGAGAGGGTTGAGGGAAGTGGGGGTGGATGAACATCTACCAACCAATGTTTTATTGGGGACTGATCTGGGGCGATTAGTTGCACAATTTCTCCCTGATGATCCTCCCGAATCCAAAAAGTCAGGTGATACAAATGTTGTTGATCAGTCATGTGATGCAAATGTTGTTAAATCATGTGATGCAAATGTTGTTGATAAGTCATGCGACCCGAATGCGGATATCCAGAACGTGATTACAAATGTTGTGCATGGTAATAAAGTGGAGATTTGTACAGGGGAACTCAGCCATGCCACGCGGCAGGGTGACGTGGCTGAGGACAACCCCAAGGTAGCAAGTGTCTGTGCTGACAGAGATGGAGGAAGACATGAGAACCACGAGGACAGTGGCCAAATGCAGCTGAGCAGTGTCACAGCGGACAGTGACACAGCCAGTAGTACCTGTCAGGCTGATGGGGAAGAGTGGTTATTCCCCGGGGAGACAGCCTTCATCGGTGCTGTCACCCGCAGTCAGAGTGCCCAGAACGCAAATGAAACCCTGCCTTCTGACACCTCTTCACCCAGAGGGATAACGAAACTGGTGATGGACCCAGAGCAGGTCCCAGAGGGTCCCGGTGAGGTTGGAACCTTAACGTCACTTTTGGCTGCCTCTAGCCAAGAGTTTCAGGTGGCTCTACGAACTGATGCCAGTCTAGAGACGTTAAGGGACCTCGCAGAGAAGCCCTCCTCCGAGACCGATAAGGAGAGGGTATTCTGGGACCAGGGAAAGTTGTACCGGGAGACAATTCCCTGTAACCCCCAACAAGAGTGGCTGAAGGAAAAACAGCTGGTGGTGCCTCACCGCTTTAGGAGTGAGTTGCTGCGGATTGCCCATGAGATCCCACTCGCCGGACACTTGGGGGTTAGCAAAACCAAGGCCCGGCTGTCTCACCACTTCTATTGGCCCAAAATGGGGACAGATGTTGCCAACTACTGCCGCTCCTGTATCACATGCCAAAGAGTGGGAAAGTCAGGGCCTGCTCCCAAAGCTCCCCTGATCTCTTTGCCGGTGATAGAAGAGCCTTTCCAGAGGGTCGCTGTGGACATCGTCGGGCCTCTGGCCGTCCCCAGCAGCTCTGGAAAACGGTTCGTCCTTACTGTGGTAGACTATGCTACCCGGTATCCGGAGGCAGTGGCTCTGTCCTCAGTTAGAGCCGATAAGGTGGCAGATGCCCTCTTGACCATATTCTCCCGAGTAGGATTTCCCAGGGAAATGCTTACCGACCAGGGGACTCAGTTCATGTCTCGTCTAATGGAGGCTCTCTGTAAGAAAATGCAGGTGCGGCATCAGATATCAAGCGCTTATCACCCACAGACCAATGGTTTGTGTGAGCGATTTAATGGTACACTTAAGCAGATGCTTAAGATGCTGGTTGAGTCACATGGACGCGACTGGGAGCGGTATCTCTCACACCTGCTGTTTGCCTACAGAGAGGTACCACAGGCCTCAACGGGGTTTTCCCCCT
>NC_134356.1:371208247-371210747 GCF_048569485.1 Anomaloglossus baeobatrachus
CCAGGGCTGCGAGGCAAGGCCCTGGACGCGTTTGCCAGTCTCCCTCAAGAGCAGAGTGGAGACTATGGGGCCATAAAGCAGGCCCTAGTACGGAAGTATCAGCTGACTCCGGAGGTGTACCGAAAAAAATTCCGGACCCTCCAGCTCGGACCTCATGACAGCTACAGCGATTTGGAGGGTGGGCTCCAGCGCACCTTTGACCAGTGGATCCAAGGACTGTCCGTTACAACCTTTGAGGAGTTAAAGGACCTCATGGTGAAGGACCAACTCCTACATGTCTGTCCTGTGGAGGTTCGACAGTTTGTTATGGACCGAGAGCCCAAGGAGGCCTCAAAAGCAGCCCAGATTGCCGACGCCTATGTGGCCAACCGTGCATCGGAGGTGCGGAAGCCGTCCACCACTAGCTGGAAAGGGGGTAAGATGACAACTACAACCACCCCTGCCCCTACCAGCCGACCTCCCGTAGGTCCTGTTTCATCCACCAGTGCCCGGCCCACCTCTGACACTCGCAGGTGTTTTTCCTGCAACCTGCCTGGACACCTCAGCTCTGGTTGCCCAGAGAGGCAGAAGAGGAACCCCACATCCAAGGCCCAAGGGCCCACTGGAACTGTCCTTTCGGCAAGGAAGGCGGGTGGTAGGGCCTGCGAAAACCTACACCCCGTCACCGTAGGCGGAACCCCCACTGTGGGGCTCAAGGACACTGGGGCCGACAGAACACTGGTCCGCCCTGAACTGGTACCCCCTGAAAACTTTATCCCGGGAAAACTCCTTACTGTCGCCTTGGCGGGGGGTGTCCACCACTCCTTCCCAATGGCCCTGATTCCCCTCGACTGGGGTGCTGGGAGAGGGTGGAGGGAAGTGGGGGTGGATGAACATCTACCAACCAATGTTTTATTGGGGACTGATCTGGGGCGATTAGTTGCACAATTTCTCCCTGATGATCCTCCCGAATCCAAAAAGTCATGTGATACAAATGTTGTTGATCAGTCATGTGATGCAAATGTTGTTAAATCATGTGATGCAAATGTTGTTGATAAGTCATGCGACCCGAATGCGGATATCCAGAACGTGATTACAAATGTTGTGCATGGTAATAAAGTGGAGGTTTGTACAGGGGAACTCAGCCATGCCACGCGGCAGGGTGACGTGGCTGAGGACAACCCCAAGGTAGCAAGTGTCTGTGCTGACAGAGATGGAGGCAGACATGAGAACCACGAGGACAGTGGTCGAATGCAGCTGAGCAGTGTCACAGCGGACAGTGACACAGCCAGTAGTACCTGTCAGGCTGATGGGGAAGAGTGGTTATTCCCCGGGGAGACAGCCTTCATCGGTGCTGTCACCCGCAGTCAGAGTGCCCAGAACGCAAATGAAACCTTGCCTGCTGACACCTCTTCACCCAGAGGGATAACGGAACTGGTTACGGACCCAGAGCAGGTCCCAGAGGGTCCTGGTGAGGTTGGAACCTTAACGTCACTTTTGGCTGCTTCTAGCCAAGAGTTTCAGGTGGCTCTACGAACTGATGCCAGTCTAAAGACGTTAAGGGACCTCGCAGAGAAGCCCTCTTCCGAGACCGATAAGGAGAGGGTATTCTGGGACCAGGGAAAGTTGTACCGGGAGACAATTCCCTGTAACCCCCAACAAGAGTGGCTGAAGGAAAAACAGCTGGTGGTGCCTCACCGCTTTAGGAGTGAGTTGCTGCGGATTGCCCATGAGATCCCACTCGCCGGACACTTGGGGGTTAGCAAAACCAAGGCCCGGCTGTCTCACCACTTCTATTGGCCCAAAATGGGGACAGATGTTGCCAACTACTGCCGCTCCTGCATCACATGTCAAAGAGTGGGAAAGTCAGGGCCTGCTCCCAAAGCTCCCCTGATCTCTTTGCCGGTGATAGAGGAGCCTTTCCAGAGGGTCGCTGTGGACATTGTCGGGCCTCTGGCCGTCCCCAGCAGCTCTGGAAAACGGTTCGTCCTTACTGTGGTAGACTATGCTACCCGGTATCCGGAGGCAGTGGCTCTGTCCTCAGTTAGAGCCGATAAGGTGGCAGATGCCCTCTTGACCATATTCTCCCGAGTAGGATTTCCCAGGGAGATGCTTACCGACCAGGGGACTCAGTTCATGTCTCGTCTAATGGAGGCTCTCTGTAAGAAAATGCAGGTGCGGCATCTGATATCAAGCGCTTATCACCCACAGACCAATGGTTTGTGTGAGCGATTTAATGGTACACTTAAGCAGATGCTTAAGATGCTGGTTGAGTCACATGGACGCGACTGGGAGCGGTATCTCTCACACCTGCTGTTTGCCTACAGAGAGGTACCACAGGCCTCAACGGGGTTTTCCCCCTTCGAGCTCCTGTATGGCAGACGAGTCCGGGGGCCTCTTGGTCTGGTAAGGGAATCCTGGGAAGAGGAACTGAATTCCCCAGAAGTGTCCGTTGTGGAGTATGTCATTCGGCTCCGTGACAAGATGCAGTCAATGACGCAGATGGTGCATGAGAATATGG
>NC_134356.1:371218247-371360747 GCF_048569485.1 Anomaloglossus baeobatrachus
TAGAAAGTGAGGCTTTCTTTGCTGTCCTGCTACCTACAGCACCCGTGCATTGTACCCACCTGCCCATTTTTGCCACGCTATTTTATTTGCCCAAAGAGCTGACACTTTTGTGCCATCCTAAGTGTCTGGAAAACTACCTTAGTGTTCCTTTGCTGGCAATCACGGTACAGCACCTGTGCACGGTACACACCTGTCCATTTTTGCTACGCAATTCTAATTGCAAACTGTGCTGCCACTGTTAGGGGCATACTAAAATTGACTGGGATAGTCAGTGTTGGTTCTTCAGCTGTCAATAAAGCTAGACCACCTCTGCATTGTACACCACCTCTCCATTTTTGCTACCACATTTTAAGTGTCCAATCTTGTTGCTAACAAAATGAGTGGCAAAAGGACAGATGCTGGTGGAAAGGGGAACAGGCGTGTAGGAAAAGGAAAAAAAAGTTTGTGTCCGTGGGGTAGGTGGGAAAACTACATTAACATCTGCTGAAGAAAGGCCATCTTCCAGCAAAAGTAAGATGTCTACTACTTTCCATGGACAATCGGATGTGCTACCTTTTTATTTTTTTAAATTATGTTGATATTTATCAACTGCTAATTGTAAAGCTGTTTCTTTGTTAATGAATTCGGAGTCTCCCTTAAATTTCAGAGCCTCCTCTCTGAGGATCTGTAGATTTTTAGAAGTATTCTCTAAGGTGACCTTTTTTCCTTCCAGAAGGATGGTTGGTCATAAATCTGATGGAAGAATTTGTAAGTTCTTCCTCCCACCCACCAACTCCCCTGGCACCAACTATACTGTGGAATATAGTAGCTTGGATATTTTTTCCAAACTAGTGACCTCCGTACCATTCAACCTAAATTACGATGAGGAAAACCTAACTTAATATTAGAAGAATGGGAGGCGCTAACTGGCCTTGAAAAAAACGCTCACACCACGATTAAACCATCGGGTAAAGGTAGAAACATAGTGGTGATAATAATGACAATAATGATTAGCCCACTATGTGTAAGAGAATATTGGCAGACAAGACAACTTATGAAATTCTACCTAAGGATCCAACGTCGAAATATTCCAAGAGCTTGCAAGATCTTTTAAATACGGCTCTGGAGTCCAGAGTGATATCTGAAAAAGAGTTTGATTTTCTACATCAAAAATTTCCGGTTATTGCAACATTGCACGGTCCATAAGGGGTTACAACCCCTTAGGGGTTGCCCTATAGTGTCGGGGGATAGATGCGATTAGTCAAAACTCGAGTATCTATCTAGACACGTTACTGTGTCCCTTTGTAACAAGTCTACCTTCATATATTAGGGACACAAAAAACCTGATCTCTAAATTGGATGGTATTACTTTGGACTCAGATACAATAATTGCGTCAATAGACGTTGAACAACTATATAGCAGTTCCGCACGAGAGAGGATTGGAGGCAGTGCAGCACGATTTGTCGACACATAGGAATCAGTGTAATAGACACAATGAATTCATTATCGAATTATTACAATTCATTCTAATGCATACTTCCTATTTTACGGAAAATGCTACCGTCAGCTCAGGGGCACGGCAATGGGGAGCCCGTGTGCCCCCACATACGCCAATATGTTCCTGGGCTGGAGGCAGGATACCCATGTATTTACGGATGAGGATGTCATCTTCTGCTCCCACATTCAATTTTGGGGACGATTATATCGATTATATAGGATTGGTGAACACCTGGGCGATGTTATTCATAACAGGGATACGGCCATAGCGCGACATGTAAACCAATGTCACAATGGGGACACTAAAGCTATTTCATTGCAAGTCATAGAGGTTATTTCTAAACCGTTACAGAAAGGAGATTGGAATAGAACAATATTACGTGAGGCGAGATGGATGTTTCTTTTGGATTCGGTCTCTCTCAACTACTACAACTAGTGTTGATGTTAATAAGATAATATAGGGGACTCAGATATAATATATTTAAAAGGATGTGAGGTTAGATGCAGCTCTTATATAGATACGTACTTGATACATCAGGCCTTATGGATGTTATTCCTTGTCCGGTCCTTGTTTCTAATATAAAAATGACCTTATGTAGATAGGTGCCTAATAAATGTGTTTATATGGGTGGTTTTTAGCTATAGACATTAAGGTCTGGTTTTATTTTTTTTTTTCAGGGATGTGCAATTTGATTATGCCTGGCTAGTACATGCATGCTGAATAGAATATTGATCTGATATGGGCCCCGATGAATATATTTAACTAGAAGATGGCCCGATTCTAACGCATCGGGCCATCTAGAATTTATTGTGTAGTTAATGTATGATGTTTGTTATATATATATATATATATATACATATATATATATATATATAGATGTTGTGTGTAGTTGCCAAGTGTTTGTGTAGGGCGCTGTAAATGTTTTGGGTGTTGTCTGGGTGTGGGGGTGTGTGAGAGCGGTGTTGTTTGTGTCTTGCGTTGTGTGTGTTGAGTTATTTGTGGAGCGTTGTGTGTGTGTGTGTGTGTGGTGCTGTGTGTTGCGCGGTTTGTGTGTGTGTTTTGGGGGAGGTATGTTTTGTTCAGTGTGCGTGTGTGTGTCTTGGAGGAGTAGTCCTGGGGAGAGAGGAGTAGAATAGTAGTCGTCCTGGGGGCGTGGCCGAGCGGGCACAGTGTGCGGGGGTCGTGGCCGGGCGGGCACAGTGTGCGGGGGTCGTGGCCGAGCGGGCACAGTGTGCGGGGGTCGTGGCCGAGCGGGCACAGTGTGCGGGGGGTCGTGGCCGAGCGGGCAAAGTGTGCGGGGGGCATGGCCGAGCGGGCAAAGCGTGTGGGGGCGGGGCCGGGCGGCCAATGCGTGCGGGGGCCGGCCCGAGCCGAGCGGCCAATGCGTTCGGGGCCGAGCCGAGTGGCCAATGCGACGGTTGTCACTATAATGATGTCATTTTGCAGTAAGACAGACAGAATAAGGCAATTATATATATAGATTTGATCTACTTTCCCCATTGTGGATTAACTGTGGAACGCTTGTTTGCGTCCCGGTATACGTCACCTAAGTTCGGAGGGGCGGGACAACCCTGAGATGGAGCACAACAGCGCCCCTCACACATGTCACTTCCGGGTTGGGCGGTACAGCCTACTATGAAACGCAGGATGCGTTCCAGCATACGTCACTTAGAGTGCGCGGTCGTCTTGGTGTGGAGCGCGGATCGTCACTTCCGGTTTCTAGGGGACGCTTTTCAAAAAGCGCGATATAACATCGGATATACGTCATCTCCTCATGTGGAGTAATTCTGTTAATTGAGATGGAATTCGGCTTATGGAAATTTTCTCTTAGAGGTATATATGAGTTTTTCAGGGTAAACTTGATATGCAAGATGTTGATTTAAGATTAGGCCGGCACTGGCAGTGTGAGAGCAGCGGACGCTGGTAACGAAGGTAAATATCGGGTAACCAAGGTAAGGGCTTCTTGGTTACCCGCTGTTTACCGTGGTTACCAGCGTCCGCAGAAGCCGGCTCCTGCTCACTGCACATTTAGTTGTTGCTCTCTCGCTGTCACACACAGCGATGTGTGCTTCACAGCGGGAGAGCAACAACTAAAAAATGGCCCAGGATATTCAGCAACAACCAACGACCTAACAGCAGCGACTAGGTTGTTGATGGATGGCACACACAGTAACATCGCTAGCAAGTCGTGCATCAGCAGCGCTGTTGCTAGCGATGTTGCTTAGTGTGACGGTACCTTAAGGGCATATGATAAATTGGATATACTGAGAACAAGGTAGATAATTATCACACCCCTTAGGAAACAACATCGTACCTACAAGGGTAGCAATTAAGGATGCTGTCTTTTGCCTTTTAGAGCCTGCTGATTTGGATTTGCCCCTGGAGTACTACAAAACTAGAGAAGGGGTATACAGAATAAATTAAATATTTTGTTACTTGGTCATAAGAGTCCTCTGACCTGACAAGTTATCTATGCATTGGCAGGATCTATCCTATATGAGTTACTCATTTATGGGAGTCTAAGACATATAGCAACACATATAAGTGTAATTTTCAGAAACTGAATATTTTTTCTTCTTTACAAATCCCCTTTTTTATTGCGTTAGAAAGGGGGGGGGCACACTTTGGCCCACTTAACTAAATAGGCACCCTCAACTATCCCAATTGACTCCTTTCCTAATATTTATATCTAATTCCTTAATTAGAGATTGAGTTCTAGTCAGAAACCATAGTACATTTAACGCAATTATTGTGTGTATATGGTTTGTTTTTCACTTTCTTTTACACCTGGTTTTTGGTGGTGGGTACACTGCTAGCTAGTGATAGGGACAGTGAGGGTCAGTCACCCGGAACGGGGGTTGTCAAAACAATTATGACATCCTCCGTCGGTAGGAAGGGCAACAGAGGATGTAATTGAGCATCTCTAAATTTATCTTAATAATTCATTGACAATCTACTAATTCCTCACTGTATCTATCCTATACCTACCTGGCATTCACTAGTACATTTCATGTTTTATGTTTGTTTGGAAGGACACCTATACTGTCTATTTTAATTATATTAATAAAATAATATTTTTAGAGGTAATTAATAGGTGGTTTCTCAAGGACAGAAACAGGTAGACTGGGAACGAGACAGACAGGAAAAGACACAGACAAAGTGATGGACAAAGACAGACAGGGAAAGAGAGAAAAAAAGATGGCAAGACAGACCTGGGAAAGAGACAGACCTGGAAAGAGACAAATGGGGAAAGAAAACAGAGAGATAAACAAAGAAAGAGACAGATTTTGAAAGAGACAGACGGGGAAAGAGACTGAGAAAGAGAAAGATGGGTAAAGAGACAAACCTGGAAAGAGACAGACGGGGAGAGAGAGACAGACTGATACGAAGACAGACAGAGAGATAGAAATAGACAGACAGACATAACCAGACAAGGAAAGAGACAGACAGCGATACAGAGACAGAAACTGGGAGAGAGACAGAGAGACCGATACTATCCCAAGCAACGCCCGGGTACTACAGCTAGTGTAACTATATAAAAAAAAAGGCTTTATTTCAAGGGATGATATTAGTGATGAGCGAGTACTAAAAAGCTCGGGTGCTCGAGGCTCGGGCCGAGCATCCCAAGATACTCGTGTACTCGGCCCGAGCACCGAGCCCAATGTTATCCTATGGGAGACCCGAGTATTTTTGTGAAATGACCCCCGGCAGCATGTAGAAACCCTAAAAATGTCACAAAAGTCTCAGAAGAGTGCTCAAATGACATGGCAACAGCATGGGGAAGACCCCTTGAAGCATTTATCACTCAAAAGTCACAGCTGTGAACAATTTTGTCCGAGTTTTACGCCATTTTTACGGACTCACCTGAAAACCTTCCAAAATGACACCAAAATGAATTTTCATGGCGGAAATGTTAAGGGCACATACCCAATAGTGAGATAGAGCTGGTGTATGTTACTTTTTGAGATTAATACATGAAAGATTTTACGTGAAAACCTTGTGTGGCACTCCGATGTCCAAAACGCACGTTTTGTGCTTTTTACTAACGATGTCGGTCGGTCTCGCTCTGTCTGTCTCTCTCTGTCTTGTCTGTCCCCCTCTCACAGTCTGTCGGTCAGTCTCCCCCCTCTCTCTTACTTACCGTTCCTCGATCACCGGCGCGGCGCTGCACTGCTGTTCACTAAACTCCGACGGCTTTTCCTCTTTTGAAAAAGCCGGCCGCTCATTAATCAATCTCGTATTCTCTGCTTTCCTGCTTTTCGGCACCTATGATTGGTTGCAGTGAGACACACCCCCACACTGAGTGACAGCTGTCTCACTGCACCCAATCACAGCAGCCGGTGTGTGTGTATACTGTGCAGTGAAATAAATAATTAAATAATTAAAAAAAACGGCGTGTGGTCCCCCCAATTTTAATACCAGCCAGATAAAGCCATACGGCTGAAGGCTGGTATTCTCAGGATGGGGAGCTCCACGTTATGGGGAGCCCCCCACCCTAACAATATCAGTCAGCAGCCGCCCAGAATTGCCGCATACATTATTTGCGACAGTTCTGGGGCTGTACCCGGCTCTTCCCGATTTACCCCAGTGCGTTGGCAAATCGGGGTAATAAGGAGTTAATGGCAGCCCATAGCTGCCACTAAATCCTAGATTAATCATGTCAGGCGTCTCCCCGAGATTCCTTCCATGATTAATCTGTAAATTACAGTTAAAAAACACACACACACGAAAAATCCTTTATTAGAAATAAAAAACACTAACAAAGTCCCTCATTACCAATTTATTAACCCCGACAAACCCTCCATGTCCGGCGTAATCCACGGACCTCCAGCGTCGCGTCCAGCTCTGCTACATGCAGGTGACAGGAGCAGCAGAATACACCGCCGCTCCGGTCACCTCCACGCAGCTAATGAGGTGAGTATAGCGATCAGCTGAGCTGTCACTGAGGTTACCTGGATGCAGCGGTGGCCGCGGGTAACCTCAGTGACAGCTCAGCTGATCGCGCTACTCACCGCCGCTCCGGTCAGCTCCATGCACCAACGGAGGTGAGTAGCGCAATCAGCTGCTGTCACTGAGGTTAATCGCGGCACCGCTGGATCCAGCGGTGGCCGGGAGTTACCTGACTGACAGCAGCTGATCGCGCTACTCACCTCAGTTGCTGTGTGAAGCTGATCGGAGCGGCGGTGTATTCTGCAGCTCCTGTCACTTCCATGCAGCAGAGCTGGACGCGACGCTGGAGGACTGTGGAGTACGCCGGACATGGAGGGTTTGTCGGGGTTAATAAATTGGTAATGAGGGACTTTGTTAGTGTTTTTTATTTCTAATAAAGGATTTTTCGGGTGTGTTTGTTTTTTAACTGTAATTTACAGATTAATCATGGAAGGAATCTCGGGGAGACGCCTGACATGATTAATCTAGGATTTAGTGGCAGCTATGGGCTGCCATTAACTCCTTATTACCCCGATTTGCCAACGCACTAGGGTAAATCGGGAAGAGCCGGGTACAGTCCCAGAACTGTCACATATAATGTATGCGGCAATTCTGGGCAGCTGCTGACTGATATTGTTAGGGTAGGGGGCTCCCCATAACGTGGGGCTCCCCATCCTGAGAATACCAGCCTTCAGCTGTATGGCTTTATCTGGCTGGTATTAAAATTGGGGGGACCGCACGCCGTTTTTTTTAATTATTTATTTATTTTACTGCACAGTATAGACCCGCCCACCGGCTGCTGTGATTGGGTGCAGTGAGACACCTGTCACTCAGCGTGGGGGCGTGTCTCACTGCAACCAATCATAGGCGCCTGTGGGCGTGGAAAGCAGGGAATATGAGATGGCTGTGTACAGAGCACAGCGCGCCCGCCGGTATAAAGGCTCGGTCACGCTGTGCAGGCCGGCCAATCACTGCAATTCCACAACTAACAGGGCTGTGGCATTGCAGTGGTCTGCCAGCCAATCCCTGCATGAGGGCTGGCTCTCAAAAGAGCGCCAACATGCAGGGATGAAGACCACGAGTACAGCACGAGTATTGCAAAATTACTCGGTACCCGCCGAGTAGCCCGAGTACAGTGATACTCGTGCGAGTACCGAGTAGTAACAAGCATACTCGCTCATCACTAGATGATATACTAAACAGAGACAAAGCACACAGTCATTTTTCTTTTTCCTGTCTTGTATATTGAGCTTATTCTCAGCAAAGGTATTATTTTCGAGTACCCGAGTATAATGGAAGCCAATGAGGAATTCAATGGGGAACACTTTAGCTTTGCTAGTATGTCGGTTCCTCATATTTATTTGGTGAGTAATCCCCAGTTACCCAGCATTCACAAATCTGAATTTTAATTTCTTGCCTCTTTCCAGGGTTTCATATCCCAAATTCAGGATGTGTTCAGTTCTTCAGGCTTTGAATGTCTTGAGGCTATTTTGAAAGACAGAAAGAAAGAAGGAACCTGGCTCCTGGGCTCCAATCTCACACTTACCACCTTTGAACAGTTAAGCTTTTCCTTGGAAGCACCAACACATGCTCTCTGTTATATATCCTAGTGTTCCCCCAAGTTTTGTGAATCCGTGGCATGGGGAATTGGATATGACATTCTAGCCTAAATCTTCTGACTCACAAGCCGACTGTGTCCTGAATGCCCAAGGAACTGAATTATAAAATATTAAATCAATGGTAAAGGACTCCTGTTAAATGTCACAGAATATATCCATGTGTTTCAGACACTTCTTGGCGGTGCGCCACTGGATCATTGTTACATATTTGGTGTCGCTATCAAGGAAATAAGTCATACTAGAATTATACATCTATCTACAACCACCTATAAAATGGAAGGCCCAAACCCCCAGAAATACTTTATTTATCTTTACGGGTTCTGTGCACAAAATAAAAGCATGTCTTCTACATTATTTTGTTCTAGCCTCCTGCCAAATTATATCTAGTCTACGGAAGTCTTTTTTTTTTTTTTTCTCCCCTCAAAAAGAATAGATAGTAGTTTTCTTTTTACAGCCAATGACTAGAACAACTCAAGGCTTTGACGTTTGGTCAGATTCTGCGTGGTTTGCTACATGGTATACCAGGATTCAATTTAAATTTAACATGTTCATGTGTTTCACCAAGGTAAGCTCCCTCATATGCCAACCTATCACTGAGGCTGTGGTAGAGAGACCTCTTAAGGCTATATGCGCACGTTGCCATTTTTTGACTACAAAGATGCAGAATTTTTGGCTGCAAAAAATGCAGCAGTAAAGACGCATGCATTTTTGGTCACTGCGTTGTGCTGCATTTTTCCAATGCACTGCATGGGTGGAAAGACAGAAAAGAATTGACATGTTGCTTTTTTTTTCTTTCAACTCAAAAAACGGTCGTCCTCCTGGACGTGGCACATCAACATTTTTCTAATATGGCAGGGTTCTTTCACCACACTTCAGAAAATTAAGAAATGTCTCAATTTCAAACACATCAATACACATAACACTTACAAATTTAATAAAAAAAATCTATTGATTTCTTCAATGTGATTATCTGAATACATTACGGATGGATGTATTCTGGAAATCCACAGCAGTTAACGCATTACTTCAACGAACATCATCTCACCCTTCATTTATAATACAAGCCATACCTACAGGCCAATTTCTACATCGCATATGTTTGACTTACACAAATTTGGAGAAACAAGTAACGAGAGATGGATGTCTCTATGATCAACCAGGGCCAGATTAATTAATAGGGCCCTTTAAAAGGGAAGGTGCTTCAATTGTAGTTTTTCTATTAATTACTGATTATGTAATTAATTATTTTAATAAAAAAATATTTTTATTTAGTTTTTATTTAATTCTATTTTTACTCAAAACACTCGGGGCTGCCATCTTGGATTTGCAGTGTGTAATGACAGTCAAACACCGCAAATACGGCAGTCCCTAAACATATACATATAGAGTCGGATGTCGACTTTTATCGCCTGGGCTGTCCAGGTCACAGCTGTGGGAGGAGACTGCTGCCATCTTTGTGAATCCCACAGCGTATGCTGTGTGCTTCACTTTCCCCTGGTCACCACTCTGTGCTCACTGCGAGCCGAGTGATAATAGGAGTTGACGAGTCACTAGGCTGACAGGAGCAGCTGCTGGGAGTGGAGGTCTGGGAATGGGGCATGTTATGATCCGGAACCATGGAAGATCACCACAAATCATTGGCAAAAAGGTGACAAGAGCCTTGGCAACTAATCTGGCCGCCATCCCCTTACTAACCAACACAACTAGAAGTAGCCGAGGGGTGAACTAACATCCCGTGCACCGCGAACCCAGCCGGAGAACTAACTATCCTAAAGGTAGGAAAGATGAATAACTCTCTGCCTCAGAAAATAGACAAGAATAGCAAGCCCCCCACATTCAAAGACTGCGGTGATATAGGAAAAACACAATACACAGGTAGATGACAGGATTAGCAAAAGGTGAGGCCCCCGCTGACTAAAACAGGAAAGGACAGGAAAGGGACTGATGGTAGCCAGAGAAAAACCCTGCAAAATACCAACTTCCTGATAGTACAAAAAGGCCCTCAGATCGCTCGATCTGAACTCAGTCCTATACCAGGTGCCCTTGTCATACCAATGAACAGAAAACAAGAATTATAACAAATTCAACAAGCCATAAACACATGGACCCAAAGGAGCTATACTCCACACAGAACTGCAGGGAGTTCCTCAACAATCCACTGAGGGGAAAAATCCCTGGAAGGAAATAAACTGAAACCAACCACAACAAATGACAAACCCAGATAAGCAAAAGAACCAGGCAATAAATAAAGAGCAAGAACTTATCTGGAGTGGATGTGATGTAGAGCAGGATTAAGCAGGCTAGAGATACAAAGAACAACTGACATCCGGCAACAGCCTGCAATCAGACCAGGACTTAAATAAGCAGAGTTAGGAAAGGAAACACCCACTGCACAACCCACCTGGTCTCTGTCCAAACCCTTCGTGCCACCAGAGGGAGCCTCCCAGCAGCCAAGACATAACTAACATTCACAACAGTACCCCCCCTTGAGAAGGGGTCACCGAACCCTCACCCACGCCACCGGGTCGCTCGGGATGAGCATGATGGAAGGCGCGAATCAACCTGTCCGCATGAATGTCAGAAGCTACAACCCAAGAGTTATCCTCCTGCCCATAACCCTTCCATTTCACAAGGTACTGAAGCTGACGCCTACTGCGACGGGAATCCTGAATTTTTTCAACCTCATACTCCAGATCCCCTTGTACCAAAACAGGGTCAGGAGGCGCTGCTGCAGGAACTGCCGGCTCCACATGTTTCTTCAACAAGGACTTATGGAAGACATTGTGAATCTTAAATGACGCAGGCAGAGTCAAACGGAAAGATACAGGGTTAATAATCTCCGAAATCTTATAAGGTCCAATAAATCTGGGCTTAAATTTAGGAGACGGAACTCTCATAGGAATATTTTTAGAGGACAACCACACCATGTCCCCTACTTTAAACCGGGGACCAACAGTTCGACGCCGGTTGGCAAACTTTTGGGCAGTTTCTTGGGACTGAAACAATTTATCCACTACCTGCCCCCAAATCTGCTGCATTCTGTCGACCACCGAATCCACCCCCGGACAGTCAGACGCCTCAAGCTGCCCTGAGTGGAACCTAGGGTGATACCCAAAATTGCAGAAAAAGGGGGACACCAACGTGGTAGAGCTAGCTCTATTGTTAAGGGCAAATTCAGCCAAAGGCAAAAACGAAACCCAGTCATCCTGATCCGCAGAAACAAAACACCGTAAATAGGTCTCCAGGGTCTGGTTAGCCCTTTCAGTCTGACCGTTGGTCTGAGGATGAAACGCCGAGGAGAAAGACAGCTGAACACCCAATTTGGAGCAAAAAATCCTCCAAAACCTGGATACAAACTGCACGCCTCTGTCAGAAACAATGTTTTCGGGAATACCATGCAAACGGACAACATGTTGCAAAAACAAAGGCACCAACTCTGATGAAGACGGCAACTTAGATAGGGGAACCAAGTGGACCATCTTGGAGAATCTGTCACAGATCACCCAAATCACAGTCATTTTCTGAGAGACGGGAAGCTCTGAAATAAAATCCATAGATATGTGCGTCCAAGGTTTCTTAGGTACAGGCAAAGGCAATAATAGACCACTAGAACGTGAACAACAGGGCTTGGACCTAGAACAAACTCCACACGACTGCACAAAACGACGGACATCTTGGGACAGGGAAGGCCACCAAAAAGAGCGTCTCACAAGATCTCGAGTACCAAAAATGCCAGGATGACCCGCCAAAACAGAGCAATGAACCTCAGAGATAACTCGGTCTCTCCATTGGTCTGGGACAAACAGTTTCCCTGTAGGACATCTCTCAGGTTTATCCCCCTGAAATTCTGCCAGTGCCAACCGCAGATCAGGCGAAATAGCCGAGAAAACTACACCATCATTCAGGATAGTAGACGGTTCGACAACCTCCAAAGAGTCAGCGCAGAAACTCCTGGAAAGGGCATCGGCCTTAACATTCTTGGTGCCCGGCAAAAAAGAGACCACAAAATTAAACCGGGTAAAAAACAAAGCCCACCTGGCCTGCCGAGGATTCAACCTCTTGGCCGATTCGATAGATGAGATTCTTGTGGTCCGTAAGCACCACAACTTGATGCCTAGCCCTCTCCAACCAATGCCTCCACTCTTCAAATGCCCACTTCATAGCCAATAATTCCCGGTTCCCCACATCATAATTCCGTTCAGAAGGAGCAAACTTCCGAGAGAAAAAGGCACAGGGCTTAAGTTTACCCGAAGTAGCGTCTCGTTGAGACAGAACAGCACCTGCTCCGATCTCTGAGGCATCGATCTCAACTTGAAATGGGGGAGACACATCAGGTTGCTGCAGAACTGGGGCAGAAGTGAATCGCCTTTTAAGCTCCTGGAAGGCCACAATAGCCTCAGGGGTCCAATGCTCAGCATCAGCTCCCTTCTTTGTCAAATCTGTCAGAGGTTTGACAATGGCAGAAAAATTGGCTATAAATTTACGGTAAAAATTAGCAAACCCCAAAAACCGCTGCAGGGATTTTAGAGAAGTCGGTTGCACCCAGTCGTAAATAGCCTGAACCTTAACCGGGTCCATTTCAATAGCGGAGGGAGACAGGATGAAGCCCAAAAAGGAAATCCTTTGCACCCCAAAGAGGCACTTTGACCCCTTAACGTACAGTGCATTATCCTTAAGTATCTGAAAAACCTCCCGGACTTGCCCCACATGAGAGTCCCAATCATCAGAAAAAATCAAGATGTCATCCAAATAAACAATCAAACATTTACCAATAAGGTCTCGAAAAGTATCATTCATGAAGGCCTGGAAGACGGAGGGTGCATTAGTGAGCCCAAAAGGCATCACTAGGTACTCAAAATGCCCCTCAGGAGTATTAAAAGCCGTCTTCCATTCATCACCCTCCTTAATACGGATTAGATTATACGCACCCTTGAGATCCAGTTTCGTAAACCATTTGGCACTCTGCACTCTAGAAAACAGATCAGACATCAGAGGCAAAGGGTACTGATATTTGACTGTAATTTTATTAAGAAGACGGTAATCAATACAAGGCCTCAACGAACCATCTTTCTTAGCAACAAAGAAGAAGCCAGCACCCAAAGGAGAAGATGAGGGCCGAATGTGCCCCTTCTCCAATGATTCTCTGATGTATGACCGCATGGCATCATGTTCGGGCACAGACAAGTTGAAAATCCGCCCCTTGGGAAATTTACAACCGGGCACCAACTCAATGGCACAGTCACAGTCCCGGTGTGGGGGCAGAGAATCAGATTCCTGGTCATTAAATACATCACGGAAATCAGACAAGAAAGCCGGAACATCAACTGCCTGAGCAGACGTGGACGACACGGAAAGGTCCTGATGCAAACCTTGACAACCCCAACTAACTACCGACAAGGATCTCCAGTCAAGAACCGGATTATGGGTCTGCAACCACGGAAATCCCAGTACCAAGGTATACTGTAGATTATGCAATACTAAAAATGTACAAGTTTCCTGATGCGCTGGTGCAATTCTCATAGGCACCTGGGTCCAAAATTGGGGTTTATGTTCTGCCAAAGGGGTAGCATCAATGCCCCTTAAAGGAATAGGAGTTTGCAAAGGAACCATGGGAAAACCACAATCCCTAGCAAACCCAAAATCCATCAAATTGAGCGCTGCCCCTGAGTCCACAAAAGCAAACGCAGAAAAGGAAGACAATGAGCAAATCAATGAGACAGACAAAAGAAACTTTGGTTGCAAAGAACCCACAGTAACAGAAGTAGCCAATCTCCTTTCACGTTTAGGGCAGACAGAGATGTTATGAGAAGCGTCTCCACAATAGAAGCACAGTCTATTCTTCCGTCTGAACCCCTGCCGACTAGCATTAGAAAGGACCCTATCACACTCCATAGGCTCCAAAGGCTGTTCCACAGGCACAAAACCAGCAGGTATCTTCCTGCGCTCACGTAAACGCCTATCAATCTGAATGGCCAAGGTCATAGAGGCATCAAGACCAGAAGGGACGGGAAATCCTACCATTACATCCTTCACAGCATCCGCAATACCCTTGCGAAAAAGAGCCGCAAGCGCATCATCATTCCATTTGGTAAGGACCGCCCACTTACAAAATTTCTGACAAAACGTTTCTGCAGAATTCAAACCCTGAGTTAGACAACAAGACCTTTTCTGCTTGGTCCACAATATTGGGTTCGTCATATAATAATCCCAAGGCCTGAAAAAATGAGTCCGCATCATTGAGAATCGGATAATCAGACGCTAAAGACAAGGCCCAGTCCTGAGGGTCACCACGCAGCAAGGAGATGAAAATCTTAACCTGCTGTACGGGATTCCCTGAGGACTTAGGGCGCAGGTCAAAAAATAATTTACAATTATTTTTGAAGCTCAAAAATCTCGACCTATCTCCCGAAAAAAATTCAGGAACGGGAATTTTAGGCTCTACAAGGGGAGTCTGTGCAAGATAAGACTCTATATGACGAACCTTAGCATCAAGATGAGCGACATGCTCACCCAATTCATCCATGCTAGACAAAAGAAATCTTCCACAGAACCCAAAGAAGAAGAGGAAAAACACCAAAAAAAAAAAAAAAAAATTCTCTCAGCAGCTGTTTTTTTTTTTTCCCCTTCTTAACCTCATAACGACGGCCGTACGACTTAAAGCGGCGGCAAAACAGGGTACTTATTCTGTTCCGCCGCTTTAAAGCGGCGGCCCGAAAAAACCCTGTAGCGCCCCCCAGCGACCGAAAATCTCGGGGGTTTCAGCTACCGGGGGTAGCTGAGACCCCCCAGATTATGAATCGGGGTGTTTTTTTTGGACCCCGATCATGTGATCGGCGGTATACACCGTATACCGACGAACACATGAAAAAAAAAGAAATGGCCGGTAAAACTGATTTCTTTTTCATCTGACATGATCAAACATGTCAGATGAGAAAGAAATCTAACCCCCTAGTGCCCCCAAAGCCCCCGGTACCGGAGAGTCCCCCCGCCCCCACCCCTACCCCCACCGGACATCCAAAATGGCGCCGAAGCGCACAGAAAACTGCCGCCGGCGCCGGCTCTGCAGTCATTTCCCTCCGATCTGAAATGATCAAACATTTCAGATCGGAGGGAAATGTCCTCCCCCTGACCCCTCCTCCGGTCCACCGGAGCCCTCTGGTCACCGGAGCCCCCTCCGGTTCTCCAGAGCCACCACCACCCCCCTCCCCCCTCCGGAGCGTGGAAGATGGCGGCGCACAGCGCGCGGCCGCCTTCATTCTGCTCTTTCTGCCGCATGTGACACGTCACATGCGGCAGAAAGGTGTCCCCAGGTCCCACTAGGTCACCCCCCGTCACTACCCCCCCCCCCCAAGCCCCCGGTTATACGTTACCTGTCTGCCGCTCCGGGCCCGCGATCGCCGCCTCCTTCTTCAATGCTGGCGGCGCATGCGCAGACAGCGGCTGTCAGCTGGATCCCTGCAAGCAGGGATCCTGCTGACGTCGCTGATGCACAGGCTCCACTGTGGACCGGGGGAGGGTGAGTGCAGTGATCTGCAGCCACACTCCTCACATGGAGAGGCTGCTGTTCCAGAAAATGGGGGGTACGTTCTGTGAGCGTGCCCCTCATATTCTGGAATGAGGTTACTGCAGGTCACTCTGCCCTAGGTTGGACCGGGGCAGTGTGAGTGCAGTATTCTCAGATTACTGCACCCACACTGCTCATGGAGAGCTTGCTCTTCCAGAAAATGGGGGATACGTTCCCTGAACGTGCCCCCCATATTCTAGAAGATCCAGAGTCGGCGTGGGACCTCCAAAATGGATTACAGCGACCGGAATTTCTTTATTTTCAATAAATTGGTAAAAGAGGAATGTTTCGGGGAGTGTTTTTTCAAATAAATTTTTTTTTGTCTTTTTTTTTTCTATTACTGACTGGGTTAGTGATGTCGCGTATCTGTTCAGATGCCGTGACATCACTAACCCCAGGGCTTGATGCCAGGTGACATTACAGCTGGTATCAACCCCATATATTACCCCGTCTGCCACCGCACCAGGGCGCGGGATGAGCTGGGGCGAAGCGCCAGGATTGGCGCATCTAATGGATGCGCCACTTCTGGGGCGGCTGCGGCCTGCTATTTTTAGGCTGGGAAGAGTCCAATAACCATGGCTCTTCCCACCCTGAGAATACCAGACCCCAGCTGTCCGCTTCACCTTGGCTGGTGATCTAATTTGGGGGGGACCCCACGTTTTTTTTTTTTTTTAAAAAACGCCTGGGGAGCCCTCCAAATTGATCACCAGCCAAGGTGAAGCTGTCAGCTGTGGTTTGCAGGCTACAGCTGTCTGCTTTACCCTAGCTGGCTATCAAAAATAGGGGGGACCCCACGTCGTTTATTTTAATTATTAATTTTTTGGGGGGCTAAATACAAGGCTAGGCACCCTTTAGTGCCACATGAAAGGCACTAAAGGGCGCCAGCTTAGAATATGCAGGGGAATGGGACGTTATATTTGTTTGACATCTATCCATTCATCCATTGTAGCATTTTACGCTGTGTGCCCACAATCAGGGTTTGCAGCGTTTTGGGCGCAGAGTGTTTTCCCTGTGTCCATAATGCTGCGTTGTGCAGTAGAAGCACAGTGGAAGGATTTTTAGAAATCCCATGCCCAATGTGCTTCTTTTCTCCGCAGCATAAACCGACCTGTGGCGCAGCTTCCCGAGCCTCAGCATGTCAATTTATGCTGCGGAGATGAGTGTTCTCTGCAGGTAGCATAGAGCTCCACAGCGGCCTGAACCCAAATCGTGGGCTTGGGCAGCTGCGTTCTCCCGTGGACAACACTCACATCTCTGCAGGAGGCTGACACTGTGTACTAGATGCCGTGTCGCTGGATCATGGCCACAGAGCCTAACAGTGAGACATTTGTTGCTACAGCAACATTTTTGTGAAGTACCTGTGGATTCAAAATGCTTACTATACTCCTGAATAAAATCCAGTTTCCAAAATGGGGTCACTTGTGGGGGTTTTCTGATGTATAGGTACCCAAGGGGTCCTGCTAATGTGACATGGTGCGCGCAATTTATTTCAACTTTTCCAGAATTCAAATGGTGCTCCCTCCATTCCAAGCCCTCCCATTTATCCAAACAGAGGTTTTTGGCCACATGTGGGGTATCCCTGTGCTCATAAGACATTGGATAACAACCTGTGGGGTCCACGGTTTGTTGTTGTCTCTTGAAAAAGTGAGAAATTTGATGCTAAAGCAACAGTTTTGTGAAAAAAATGAAAATTTTCAATATGGCAACCTAAGCTTATCAAATTCTGTGAAGTACTCGTGGATTCAAACTGCTCACTATACACCTTGATAAAAGCCTTGAGGTGTCTTGTTTCCAGAATGAAGTCACTTGTGGGGGACCGCCACTGTTTAGGCACCTCAGGGGCTCTCCAAATGCAACCTGGCGTCCGCTATTGATTCCAGCCAATTTTGCAGTCAAATGGCACTCCTTCCCTTCCGAGCCCTGCCATGCGCCCAAACAGTTGATTTCCACCACATATAAGGTATCGCCAAACTCAGGAGAAATTGCACAATAAATGTTATGCTGAATTTTTTCCTTTTACTCTTGTAAAAAAAAAAGCTACCTGGTTGAAATAACAATTTTGTGGTAAAATTTTATTTTTTTTTTTCATGGCTCAACGTTATAAAATTCTGTGAAGCACCTGAGGGTTCAGGGTACTCACCAAACATCTAGATAAATTCCTTGAGGGGCCTAGTTTCCAAAATGGGGCCACTTGTGCGGGGTTTCTGCTGTTTAGGTACCTTAGGGGACCTCCAAATGCGACATGGTGCCCGCAATCTTTTTCAGCCAAATTTCCTTTCTAAAATTCAAATATTGCTCCTTTCGTTCCAAGCCCTCCCATTTGTCCAAACAAAGGTTTCAGACCACATGTGAGGTATCACCGCGCTCATAAAAAAGTGGTTAACAAACCTTGAGGTCAAATTTTTGGAATTACCTCTTGAAAAAGTGAGAAAATTGATGCTAAAGCAACATTTTTGAGAAAATTATTAAAATGTTCAATATGACAACGTAACGTTAACAAAATCTGTGAAGTACCTGTGGATCTAAAATGCTCACTATACCCCTAGATAGAAGCCTTGAGGGGTCTAGTTTCCAAAATGGTGTCACTTGTGAGGGATTTCTTCTGTTTAGGTACCTTAGCGGACCTGTAAATGCAACATGGTGCCCGCAATCTATTTCAGCCAAATTTGCTTTCCAAAATTCAAATATTGCTCCTTCTGTTCCGAGCCCTCCCATTTGTCCAAACAGAGGTTTCTGACCACATGTGGGGTATCGGCGCGCTCATAAGAAAGTGGGGAACAAGTTTTGAGGTCCATTTTGTTGTGTTATTTCTTCTAAAAGTGAATAAATTTGGGTTAGAGCAACATTTTTAGGTAAAATTTAATTTTTGCTTTTTTTCATTCCACATTGCTTTTGTTCATGTGAAGCACCTGAAGGGTTAATAAACTTCTTGAATGTGGTTTTGAGTACTTTGGGGGGTGCAGTTTTTAGAATGGTGTCACTTTTGGGTATTTTCTGTCATCTAGGCCTATTGAAGTCACTTCAAATGTGATGTGGTCCCTAAAAAACTGGTTTTGTAAATTTTGATGTAAAAATGAGAAATTGCTGATAAACTTTGAACCCCTCTAACTTCCTAACAAAAAAAAATTTTGTTTCCAAAATTGTGCTGATGTAAAGTAGACATGTGGGAAATGTTATTTATTAACTATTTTGTGTCACAGAAATCTCTGGTTTAACGGTATAAAAATTCAAAAGTTGAAAATTGCTTGATTTTCAAAATTTTTGCCAATATTCAATTTTTTTCATAAATAAACACAAAAAATATTGTCCTAAATTTGGTACTAACATGAAGTCCAATATGTGATGAAAAAACAATCTCAGAATCACCGGGATCCGTTGAAGCGTTCCAGAGTTATAACCTCATGAAGTGACACTGGTCAGAATTGCAAAATTTGGTCTGGTCATTAAGGTGAAAATTAGCTCCGTCACTAAAGGGTTAAGAGTACCCTTTAAATTTGTTTGGCCGGATGTACTGTTATGATCTGGAACCATGGAAGATCACCACAAATCATTGGCAAAAAGGTGACAAGAGCCTTGGCAACTAATCTGGCCACCATCCCCTTACTAACCAACACAACTAGAAGTAGCCGAGGGGTGAACTAACATCCTGTGCACCACGAACCCAGCCGGAGAACTATCCTAAAGGTAGGAATGATGAATAACTCTCTGCCTCAGAAAATAGACAAGAATAGCAATCCCCCCACATTCAAAGACTGCGGTGATATAGGAAAAACACAATACACAGGTAGATGACAGGATTAGCAAAAGGTGAGGCCCCCGCTGACTAAAATAGGAAAGAACAGGAAAGGGACTGATGGTAGCCAGAGAAAAACCCTGCAAAATACCAACTTCCTGATAGTACAAAAAGGCCCTCAGATCGCTCGATCTGAACTCCGTCCTATACCAGGTGCCCTTGTCATACCAATGAACAGAAAACAAGAATTATAACAAATTCAACAAGCCATAAACACATGGACCCAAAGGAGCTATACTCCACACAGAACTGCAGGGAGTTCCTCAACAATCCACTGAGGGGAAAAATCCCTGGAAGGAAATAAACTGAAACCAACCACAACAAATGACAAACCCAGATAAGCAAAAGAACCAGGCAATAAATAAAGAGCAAGAACTTATCTGGAGTGGATGTGATGTAGAGCAGGATTAAGCAGGCTAGAGATACAAAGAACAACTGACATCCGGCAACAGCCTGCAATCAGACCAGGACTTAAATAAGCAGAGAGTTAGGAAAGGAAACACCCACTGCACAACCCACCTGGTCTCTGTCCAAACCCTTCCTGGCCACCAGAGGGAGTCTCCCAGCAGCCAAGACATAACTAACATTCACAACAGGGGCGAGTACAAGGGGAGGGGCAGTGAGCGCTGCTGACATTAGCTGCGATCACCGGCAACTCCTCCTGTCACTGCACTCAGCGTGAGCAGAGCGGTTACAAGGCTCACAGGAGGAGGTGCCAGAAGCGGAAGTTTGGGAATGGGGTGAGTACCAGTATGCAGGAGCGGTGATCGCAGCCTAACATCTATAGTACAATACCAGGCTGCAGATCACCGCCACTGTGTTCAAAGCAAAGCAGAGACATCATCACGCTGCTGTGCTCTAAACACACTTGACACAACTCTGCTGTAT
Source organism: Anomaloglossus baeobatrachus (assembly GCF_048569485.1). Lineage (NCBI taxonomy): Eukaryota > Metazoa > Chordata > Amphibia > Anura > Aromobatidae > Anomaloglossus > Anomaloglossus baeobatrachus. The sequence continues at coordinate 371,238,519 of NC_134356.1, forward strand.
CACTGCACACTGATATAGCAGAGCTGTGTACTATATGCAGCACTATGGGGTACAGTATTATAGATCACAATATATTATGCGGCACAGTATTATGGAGCACTGTGCCATATGTCTTTTGTGACACTTTAGACCTATTAGGATCCCTTTTCAGTCCCCAACAAAATGTCTCAGCACTGTGATCCTAAATTTCATCCTTTCTTATCCTTTTACAAACACCCAGATGGATAGGAGAGGGGAGGGGAGGGGAGGTGTGACATCACACACAAGAGCGGATTCCACCCACTTTTACTGTAGTTGTACTCCAGGCTAGTTGTACACTTGATTTTCAGTAGCTGCTCCACCTAGTGTTTAAAAATGGAACATATCAAACTTTTTAAATTTTTCCATTTTTGCTCCATTAAGAACAAATGATATTTAAACAAGTCATTAAAATATTAATCATTTATATTTTTTCAGTTATTAATTTATTTTTTTATGACACCTTCCCTTTAAACTTGATAATGCACTACTGAAGTTCAGAAATAAGCGCCTTCTTAACATGGACTAAGACAGGATGTCTTCATTAAATTGCATGGGTAAGATTTTTACATGATTATTTTCCTCCCAATGTTGATCAGAAGCTCGGAGCCCTTTTTCCCCTTCATGATGACCAAGCCATTTTTTGCAATTCTGACAAGTGTCACTTTGACAGGTTATAACTCTAGAACGCTTCAACGGATCCCAGTGATTCTGAAATTGTTTGTTTGTGACATATTCTACTTCAATATAGTGGTAAAAGTATGACAATATTTTTTGCGTTTCTTTGTGACATCGAAAATTTGGCGAAAATGTCACAATTTTCTAACTTATGCCCATAAATATGTCGTACAAATAATAGTTAGTTAACAATAGTTACTAGATAACATTTCCCACTTGTCCCATTTCCCAATTTTTTTTTGTTGTTAGGAAATTAGAAGGGTTCAAAGTTCAGCAGTAATTTCTAATTTTTCCAACAAAATTTACAAAACTATTTTTTTAGGGATCACATTTGAAGTGACATTGAGAGGTCTAGGTGACAGAAAATACCCATAATTAACACCAGTCTAAAAACTGCACCCCTCACACTACTCAAAACCACATCCAAGAAGTTTATTATCCCTTTAGGTGCTTCACAGGTACCAAAGCGATGTGTAAGGCTAGGTTCACACTTCAGTTAAATTGTATCAGTCACGATCCGCTGCTCTGGTAAACAACGGAATCCGTTTGGCGGATTCAGTCGTTCCCATAGACTTGTATCAGCGGCGGATTGTGACTGATGATGCTGCGTTGCACCCTCCGCCTGACTGATCAGTCGTGGAACGACTGACCGCGGGGCGGAAGAAACACAGCCTGTAACATTTTTTGAGCAGCGCAATTCCTAGGATTTTGCTGCGCATGCTCTCTCTGGCTCCCGCACACGTAACCAGGATACACATCAGGTTACTAAGCAATGCGCTTTGGTTAGTTACCCGATATTTCCCCTGGATACGTGTGCAGGGAGGCCGACACTTCCCCGCTTGGCTCCGCCCCCCCACACTCCGCTTGTGTGTGTATATATGTGTATGTGTGTATATATATATATATATATATATATATATACACACACACACACACACACACACACACCTGTCCCCAGCCCTGCAGTCCCCGCGGCACTGACTTCCTCAGGGCCACGGCCCCGCCCCCCTCACACAACTGAGTCCAACAATATTCTGTTCTCTTTGTCATCCGTTGTACAGCACATCAGTCACATGCGTCAAGCAACGCATGTGACTGATGCAAAACAATGGAAATGTGATCCTAGCCTAATGGAAATTTTTTTTTATTTATTTATTTTTTTTTTACACAAAAAAACGGATTTTTGTGTACTCACCGTAAAATCGTTTTCTCTGACACCTCATTGGGGGACACAGGACCATGGGTGTTATGCTGCCTATCCATAGGAGGACACTAAGTAGATGCAAAAGCATAGCTCCTCCTCTGCAGTATACACCCCCCTGGCCGGGCCAGGCAACCTCAGTTTTAGTACACAAGCAGTAGGAGAAAAAAACCAGTAAAAACTTCTCAACAGAGGAACATGAGAAAAGAAGAGTCATAACTAAATAAGGTACTGAGAGAACCAAGGCCCAACAGGGCAACAGGGTGGGTGCTGGGTCCCCCAATGATGGCTAAGAGAAAACGATTTTACGGTGAATACACAAAAATCTGTTTTTCTCTGACGCCTCATTGGGGGACACAGGACCATGGGACGTCCTAAAGCAGTCCATGGGTGGGAAAAAATAAAAGAAGACAACCCAACCCAAGGACTAGGAACCAGTCCCAGACAGCCTGGAGCGCCTACTGAGAGAGGTGCTCTACTGCCGTTTGCAGAATTTTCCTACCCAGATTTGCCTCAGTTGAAACCTGGGTATGGACTCTGTAATGCTTTGAAAACTTAGGCTGCGACCTGGTCTAGCCTACATTACACACCTGTTCCACTGAAGCCTGATGCCGAATGGCCCACGAAGCGCCAACAGCTCGCGTGGAATGAGCCCGCAGCCCACTAGGAATGGGCTTGAGTTGCAAGCGGTAGACTTCCTGGATCGCAGAGCGAATCCAGCGAGCCAGAATCGCCTTTGAAGCTGTCTGTCCCTTCTTAGGCCCCTCAGGAATGACGAACAAAGAGTCCGTTTTCCTAAAGGTGGTTGTCCTGGATATGTAATATCTGAGAGCTCTGACGAGGTCTAACGAATGCAGAGACCTTTCCACCCTATGAACTGGGTGTGGACAAAAGGAAGGCAGAACAATGTCCTCGTTCAAATGAAACTGGGTAAGAACCTTTGGAAGGAAATCCGGAAGGGGGCGCAGAACCACCTTGCACTGGTGAAAGATCAGAAAAGGCTCGCGGCAAGAGAGTGCTGCTAGCTCCGAAACTCGTCTGATGGATGTAATTGCCACCAGGAATGTTACCTTCCAGGACAGAAGAGCAAGGGCGGATTCCTTGTGGGGTTTAAAGGGTGACCTCTGGAGACCGTCCAGAACGAGGTTGAGGTCCCATGGTTCCAGTGGCCGTTTGTACGGGGGAACTAGATGGGAAACGCCCTGGAGGAAGGTCTTGACTTGCGGTTTTTGAGCCAGGCGCCATTGGTAGAAGATTGAGAGCGCTGAGACCTACCCTTTAAGGGAACTGAGAGCCAACCCCGCTTGCAAGCCAGACTGTAGAAAGTCGAGAATTCTGGGGATGGCCAGAGGCATAGGCTGGACGTTAGTTTCCCTGCACCATGAAAGGAAGATTTTCCACGTACGGTGGTAAATGCGGGATGAAGCAGGCTTTCGGGTGCTGATCATGGTGGAAATAACCGCGGGGGAGAATCCCGCTCTTGTTAATACCCAGGTCTCAATGGCCATGCCGTCAGCTTCAGGGCTCTGGAGTTCTGATGGGAAATGGGCCCTTGGGTCAGCAAGTCTGGGATGTCTGGAAGGCGCCACGATGCGTCTGTGAGCATTTGTACTAATTCAGCGTACCAGGCGCGCCTGGGCCAGTCCGGTGCTATCAGTATCACCGGGACGCCCTCTACCTTGATCTTCCCGATTACCCGTGGCAGCAGGGGTAGAGGTGGAAATATGTAAGGCAGGTGGAATTGGTGCCAGGAGCAGACTAGAGCATCCGCGCCGATGGACTGTGGATCGTGTGACCTGGCTATGAATGTGGGTACCTTTTGCATTCAACCTTGAGGCCATTAGATCCACGTCTGGTGTGCCCCAGCGAGTGCAGATGTGTAGAAACACATCTGGGTGGAGAGACCAGTCTCCGGCGGCCAGGCCTTGGCGACTTAGAAAGTCTGCTGCCCAGTTCTCTACCCCCGGTATGTGTACCGCTGATATCACTGATCCCGACGATAGGGATGAGGACCGAAGCCACCAGCGGAGTCCGTACCTGACTGAAGGCGTCAGGTGAAGATGTCTGTCCAGGGAGAAGGGGCTCTTGTCCCAGGCCGCTAGAAGGGCTAGCTGCAGTGGGCGGAGGTGCAGTTGAGCAAAGGGTACTGCTTCCGTAGCTGCCACCATCCTGTCGAGCACTTTCATGCTGAATCAAATGGAGCGAGACGGAGGACGTAGAAGGCAGCGTACCGCTCGTTGAAGAGCGATCGCCTTGTCCTGAGGGAGAAGGATCAAGCCCCGACGGGTGTCCAGGGACATGCCCGGGAAGGTGATGGATCGTGATGGGATCGGGGAGGATTTGTCCAGATTCACTAGCCACCCTAAGCGGGATAGGGTGTCCACAGTGATCTGTACGCTGGTTGAGCAGTCGCGGAAGGAGGGGGCCTTGATGAGGAGGTCGTCTAAGTAAGGGAGAACGACTACTCCCCTGGCGTGAAGGACGCTCATGGCGGCCGCCATGACTTTGGTGAAGACCCTTGGTGCGGTGGCAAGGCCGAAGGGTAGAGCTATGAATTGAAAGTGGGAGTCCTGAATAGCGATGGGTATGTGCAGGTACACGTCCTTGATGCCTATGGAGGCGAGGAATTCCCCTTCGACCATAGATGCAATAATGGACCTTAGGGACTCCATTCTGAATCTCCGTACGTGCACATGTTTGTTCAGGTGTTTGAGGTCCAGGATGGGTCTAACTGACCCATTCTTTTTGGGGACCACAAAGAGGTTGGAATAAAATGGGGGGTTTGAGAGTAAAGAACCGACTCGAGGGTCGGGTCCGAAATTCTATGTGGTAAGGTCTCGCACCCATTTGTCGTCTGAGGCGGCAGCCCAGATGTGTTGAAAGAGCCGCAGTCGACCTCCTACAATGAGTGTGTCTTCCGGGGCGCCGAAGGAGTCATGAGGGGGGAAAACGTCGTGGCCGAGTCTCCCTAGTCCTGGACTGTTTCGGTCTAGGCTGCCATGACGAAGTGGGTTTCGGGGAGAGCTGAGGTCGGTCCCTGCGTAGTCCGCGGCTGATGGCGGGGACAGCACGGGATGTCGACCAACCAAATGAGTTCCGAAAGGAGCGGAACGAGGACTGTGGACGTCTGGTGAAGGACGTCCTGGACTTCAGCTGGGGGAGGAAGGTACTCTTTCCTCCCGTGGCGTCAGAAATGAGCTTGTACATACGTTCACCAAACAACCGGTCTGGAAAAAAGGGAAGGCCCGTGAGAGACTTCTTGGAGGCAGAGTCCACTCGCCATTGTCGGAGCCAGAGAGCTCTACGGATGGCTATGGTATTTGAGGCGGCAAACGCTGCGCAGGTAGCAGCGTCCATGGAGGCCTGCATGAGGTACTCTGCCGCAGCGGCAATTTGAGCTGTTACCTCTGTGAAGATATGAGTGAACTGGGATTCCTCAAGCGAAGTGTTAAGGGATTCTGCCCAGACTGAGATCGCCTTTGCGACCCACACAGCGGCAAAGGAGGGCGAGAGGGAGGAACCCGCAGTCTCAAGAGCAGAGCGGGCGAGGTGCTCCACCTGCCTGTTGGGTCCTTGATGGAGGAACCATCGGGTAAAGACAGGAGCGTCTTTGTGGTAAGGCGGGAGACCGGGGGGGTCGACCGAGGGCGGATCTGCCCAGCCCTTAGGGGCAGGTGAGGCAAAAGGGTACCGGGACTCCATGAGTTTTCGGTTACCGAAGTGCCTGCCCTGTGTGCTCCCGAGGGAGAGCCCGCTGGAGACACCTGGCCGTGTGCTCTTTTCCTGATCCCTGCAACCGGTGAAGCATATGCCCGGATTACCTCAGAAGGATCCTCCATAGGGGTATCCTCAGGCTGCGTTCCGTCCAGGGACCCAGAAGAGTGTGGAGGACGACATTGCATAGCCAGCACCAGGTTCTGTGATAGTTTTGCCATGGATTGGGACAGAAACTGTGCCCATTCCGGTGGGCTGGGAGCTCTAGGCTCTGGGCTGATGGTTGCGGCGGTGGTGGCAGGGGGATCTTGGGGGGCTATAGGGGCACAGGACTCACAGAGAGAAGAGGTGTGTTTACGTGGTAGCTCAGCGTGGCAGGCAGTGCAGGCTGAATAATAGACTTAGCCTTAGCACTCTTAGTGCCCTTAGAATTCTGCATGTTCCTAATAGGAGTATGCCAGGAGGGGGAGCAATGCTCAGCAGAGCTACACGTGAAGCAAGCACCTCACCAGAATCAGCCGATGGCCCTGTCCTCAGGAAGGATTAAGCTCTATGGAGATCTTCGCACGCTTTCCTGGGGGGGGGTTTATCGCGGCCGCGGGGGGGTGGGGCTTAGCGCTAAAAGAGCACGAAGATGAAGTTAGTGTGCCCCCCCTACTGTGGGTAGTAAAAAAAAAAAAAACCCGGCGGGAAGGGAGCTTCTGATAGTTTTCCTCCCTCTCCCTCCAGTCAGCACACAGCTTGTCACTGGTGGTTATCAGCCGACTTTTCTGCTAGAGCAAATAAACAGCGTGAGTCCCTGGGCCCTGGGCCCTCCCCCTGCCACCAGGAAATTATCTGCAGGACTTTCTGCAAACAGGAGTGACTTCCCCCCTCCTCCAGCCAGCAAGCTAGAGAAAAGTTAACACTGTGTGTGCAAGATCCTTGGGGCTCTCCTCCTTGCACTCAGCAAGGGACTTTCTCATAATAAATACTGTGAATGTCCTGGGAGCCTTCCCTGCAGCGTCTTTTCTCCCTTTTTCTGGGAAACCAGTCGGGGGAAATCTCACCTTAAAACACTGCTTCAGTCCAGGCAGTAAAAATAGCAGAGTCAGCTTGCTGTGTCCGGTCACACCTGTGCCATATTCAACTCAAAAGCCTGCAAAGAGGGGCTGAGGAATTGGGCTATAGGGGCACAGGCCTCTACCCTGGGCTTTGGAAAATCGGTGTCTATGGAACCCGTTGTCCAGCCCAGGATCCAGAGTCGCAGGAGGGGGTACGTGGAGTCGACACTCCACGTTCCCGCCCATTGATGGTAGTGGGTGATCGGTCCCAAAAGGAAACAGTCGCCCTCAAAAAATAACAAACCTTGAAAGGAAGTGCCTCCTACCGACCCTAAGCTAAAACTGAGGTTGCCTGGCCCGGCCAGGGGGTGTATACTGCAGAGGAAGAGCTATGCTTTTGTATCTACTTAGTGTCCTCCTATGGATAGGCAGCATAACACCCATGGTTCTGTGTCCCCCAATGAGATGTCAGAGAAATGTTACTTTAGCCCCAAATTTTGTATTTTCATAATAGTATCAGGAAAAAAAATGCACCAGAAAATGTATTGTGCAATTTTTCCTGAGTATGCAGCAGATACTTCATATGTGGTGGAAATCAATTGTTTGGGTGAATTGCCGTACTTGGAAGGGAAGGAGCGCCATTCGACTTTTTAAAAGCAAAATTAGCTAGAATCATTAGTGGACGCCATGTTGCATTTGGAGACCCCATGAGGTGCCTAAACAGTGGAGCTCCCCCACAAGTGACCCATTTTGGAAACTAGACCTCTCAAGGAATTTATCTAGATGGTTGGTGAGCACCTTGAACCCCTGGGAACTTCACAATAGTTTATAATGTTGAGCAAAAATACATTTTTATCACAAAATTGGCACTTCAACTAGGTAGCATTTTGTTCACAAGGGTATCAGGAAAAAATGCACCATAAATTTTATTGTGCAATTTCTTCTGGGTACGCCGATGCCTCATATGTGGTGGAAATAAATTGTTGCATGCATTGCAGGGCTCGGAAGGGAAGGCGCACTATTCAAATTTTTGAAAGGAATATTAGCTGGAATCATTAGCGGATGCCATGTCGCATTTGGAGACCCCCTGAGGTGCTCAAACAGTGGAGCTCCCCCACAAGTGACCCCCAATTTGGAAACTAGACCCCTCAAGGAATTTACTCAGCGATCTCTGAAACGCGTTGACCTGTACATAGAAATGAAATAGAGAATTTTGTTACTTACCGTAAATTCTTTTTCTTATAGTTCCGTATTGGGAGACCCAGACCATGGGTGTTTAGCTTCTGCCTCCGGAGGACACACAAAGTACTACACTTAAAAGTGTAGCTCCTCCCTCTGAGCTTATACACCCCCTGGTAGCCAGTCCTAGCCAGTTTAGTGCAAAAGCTGAAGGAGAATAGCCACCCACAAGTAGAACAGAGTAAGAACCGGAACAACCGGAGACTGTCCACAACAACAGCCGGTGATAAAACACGGAACAAGAAAATTGCCAACGGGCAACAGGGAGGGAGCTGGGTCTCCCAATACGGAACTAAAAGAAAAAGAATTTACGGTAAGTAACAAAATTCTCTTTTTCTTTATCGTTCCTTTGGGAGACCCAGACCATGGGACGTTCCAAAGCTGTCCCTGGGTGGGAATAAAACAGAAAAAACTAAGAAGTAGGCGGAGCCTAACTTCACAAGTGGGCGACAGCCGCCTGAAGGATGCGTCTGCCCAAGCTCGCATCTGCCGAAGCATGAGCATGCACTTGGTAGTGCTTCGAAAAGGTATGCAGGCTAGTCCAAGTGGCAGCCTGACAGACTTGTTGAGCCGTAGCCTGGTGCCTCAAAGCCCAAGAGGCACCGACAGCTCTGGTCGAGTGTGCTTTGATCCCCGGCGGGGGAGGCACCTGAGTACTCTGGTAGGCGTCCAAAATAGTCAATCTAATCCAACGGGCCAAGGTCGGCTTAGAAGCAGAGAGACCCTTGCGCCGCCCTGTGGTTAGCACAAAAAGAGAGGTGCACCGCCTAAGCGCAGCGGTGCGAGCCACATAAATCCGGAGAGCACGCACCAGATCTAGAGTATGCAGTGCTTTCTCAAAGCGATGAACAGGGGCCGGACAGAAAGAAGGCAAGGAAATATCCTGGTTAAGGTGGAAGGGAGAGACCACATTAGGAAGAAAGTCCGGGGTCGGACGGAGAACTACCTTGTCTTGATGAAAAAACAAAAAAGGTGACTCCGTGGAGAGCGCAGCCAAATCAGAGACTCTCCTGAGAGAAGTTATGGCAACTAGAAAGGCCACCTTTTGAGAAAGACGATACAAAGAAACCTCCCTAAGAGGCTCAAAGGGGGGTTTCTGCAATACCGTGAGGACCAAGTTAAGGTCCCAGGGATCCAAGGGCCGCCGATAAGGCGGAATGATGTGAGACGCACCTTGCATGAAGGTGCGGATCTGAGCCAGCCGGGCGAGACGCCGCTGGAACAGCACTGATAGAGCTGAGAATTGTCCCTTGAGAGAGTTGAGGGACAGTCCTAGCTGCAGACCGGACTGTAAAAAAGACAGAAGGGTCGGCAACGAAAATGGCCAAGGAGAATGGCCGGAAGAGCGACACCAGGACAGGAAAATTTTCCAAGTCCTGTGATAGATCTTGACGGAGGAAGACTTACGGGCCCGAGTCATAGTGGAGATGACTTCAGGAGGAATACCAGAAGCCGTCAAAATCCAGGACTCAGGAGCCACGCCGTCAATTTGAGTGCCGCAGAATTCGGGCGGAAAAACGGACCTTGCGAGAGCAGGTCTGGACGGTCCGGAAGATGCCACGGCATCTCCACGGACAGTTGGAGCAGGTCCGGATACCAAGCTCGCCTGGGCCAGTCCGGTGCAATGAGGATGACTCGACGGCCCTCCATTCTGATCTTGCGCAGGACTCTGGGCAAGAGAGCTAGAGGGGGAAACACGTAGGACAGACGAAACTGGGACCAGTCTTGAACCAGAGCGTCCGCGCCGAAGGCCTGAGGATCATGGGAGCGAGCCACGTAAACCGGAACCTTGTTGTTGTGACGGGATGCCATCAGGTCCACGTCCGGAGTGCCCCACTTGCGGCAGATTGACTGAAACACTGCCGGGTGCAGAGACCACTCTCCACCGTCCACGGATTGACGGCTGAGATAATCTGCCTCCCAGTTTTCTACGCCAGGGATGTGGACTGCGGATATGGTGGACTTGGAGTCCTCCGCCCATTGAAGAATGCGTTGGACCTCCAACATTGCTAGGCGGCTGTGTGTCCCGCCTTGGTGATTGATGTAGGCAACCGCTGTCGCGTTGTCTGACTGGACTCGAATGTGCCTGCCCGCCAACAGGTGGTGAAAGGCTAGGAGAGCTAGAAACACAGCTCTGGTTTCCAGCACATTGATTGAAAGGGCTGACTCGGACAGAGTCCAAGTGCCCTGAGCTCTGTGGTGGAGATGTACCGCTCCCCAGCCGGATAGGCTGGCATCCGTGGTGAGAATCACCCAGGACGGAGCCAGGAAGGAGCGCCCTTGGGACAGGGAGAGGGGTCGAAGCCACCACTGAAGAGAGGTCCTGGTCCGTGGCGACAGAGCCACTAACCTCTGTAAGGAGGAAGGCCGCTTGTCCCAACAGCGGAGAATGTCCAGCTGCAGAGGACGCAGATGGAACTGGGCAAAGGGAACCGCCTCCATGGAAGCTACCATTTGACCCAGCACCTGCATCAGGCGCCTGAGGGAATAACGGCAGGGCCTCAGGAGAGAGCGCACCGCTAGCCGGAGAGACTGCTGTTTGATTAAGGGCAACTTCACAAGTGCCGGCAAAGTCTCGAACTGCATCCCTAGGTACGTGACACTCTGAGTCGGAGTCAGAGTGGATTTGGGAAGATTGACAATCCACCCGAATTGGGCTAGAGTGAGCGAAACACTCCGCTGACAGTCTGCGCTGGATGGACCCTTGACCAGAAGGTCGTCCAGATAAGGAAGCATTGCTAACCCCTGGAGGTGCAGGACCGCAATCACTGCCGCCATGACCTTGGTGAATACCCGAGGGGCCGTGGTTAACCCGAAGGGGAGAGCCACGAATTGGAAATGATCCTCTCCTATCGCAAAACGTAACCAACGCTGATGTGACACTGCGATTGGCACATGTAGATAGGCATCTCTGATGTCGATGGACGCCAGGAACTCACCTTGGGTCATAGAGGCAATGACTGATCGCAGAGACTCCATGCGAAAATGCCGCACCCGGACATGCTTGTTGAGAAGCTTGAGATCCAGGATGGGCCGGAAGGTACCGTCCTTTTTTGGAACTAGGAAGAGATTTGAGTAAAAACCTCTGAACCGTTCCTGAGCGGGAACTGGGACAATCACTCCATTTGCCTGCAAGGACGCCACGGCCTGCGAGAAGGCGGCGGCGGCCTTGGAGCAGGGGGGAGTTGAGAGAAAAAATCTGTTTGGAGGGCTGGAAGAGAATTCTATCCTGTAGCCGTGAGATATGATGTCTCTCACCCACTGATCGGAGACCTGCTTTAACCAAGCGGTGCCAAAGTGGGAGAGCCTGCCACCGACTAAGGACGTGGCTGGAGCGGGCCGAGAGTCATGAGGAAGCTGCCTTAGTGGCAGAACCTCCTGCAGTCTTCTGCGGACGCGCTTTTGGGCGCCAGTTGGATTTCTGATCCTTGGCTGAGTTAGCGGACGAGGCGGAAGGCTTAGAGGATGACCAGTTGGAGGAACGAAAGGAACGAAACCTTGATTGATTCCTACCCTGGGCGGGTTTCCTGGTCTTAGTTTGTGGCATGGAAGTACTCTTCCCGCCAGTAGCTTCTTTAATGATTTCATCCAGCTGTTCACCAAACAGCCGTGAACCAGCAAAAGGGAGCCCAGCAAGAAACTTCTTGGACGAAGCATCTGCCTTCCACTCTCGAAGCCACAAAATCCTGCGGATAACAAGAGAATGAGCTGAAGCCACCGCAGTGCGGTGAGCAGCCTCTAGCATGGCAGACATGGCATAAGATGAAAAGGCTGAAGCCTGAGCAGTTAAGGTAACCATCTCAGGCATAGATTCCTTGGTGAGGGAATGCATCTCCTCTAGAGAATCAGAGATGGCTTTGAGAGCCCATACTGCTGCAAAAGTCGGGGAAAACGCGGCCCCCACAGCTTCGTACACAGATTTGGCCAGAAGGTCAATCTGACGGTCAGTGGAATCCTTAAGTGAAGTGCCGTCAGCCACCGACACAACGGTCCGGGCTGATAGCCTAGACACCGGAGGGTCTACCTTTGGGGAGTGAGACCACTCCTTGACCACCTCAGGTGGAAATGGAAACCGGTTATCAGAACCACGCTTTGGAAAGCGTTTGTCAGGGCAGGCCCTGGGTTTGGTCACAGCGGTCTGAAAACTAGAGTGGTTAAAGAACACACTCTTTACTCTCTTAGGCGAGGTAAACTGATGTTTTTCTGCCAGAGAGTTGCTCCTCTGATACTGGCGGATTGAGATCCAGCACAGAATTAATAGAAGCAATCAAATCACTAAGATCTGAGTCACCCTCAGAGAAATCGATGGGATACATAGCCTCCGAGCCCCCAGTGAGAGCATCCTCCTCATCTTGAGAGTCAGCTCTTGAGACAGAGCCGTGGGATGGGGAGGAAACCCTGCGCCTTCTCTTAGAAGGACGGGGTCTGGGATCAGATGATGAATCCTCCGTGAGCTCTGATGGACGGAGGTCAGAGGATAGGAGTCCTCTGTCAAGAGTATTAGAGGCACCCTGAGAGGGGGCTGATGCATATTCATCAAAGTCCTGGACAAAAGTCCCATGGACTCAGCAAATGACTGGGATATGGACCTAGAAAAGGACTCTACCCAGGCCGGGGGTTCAATCACAGGTGCAGCAGCAGCCTGAGAGACCACTGGGGGTGAGACTCCAGGCTGTGGCACCGCCAAGTTAGAGCAACCATCACAGTGTGGATAAATGCTCGGCTCAGGCAGCAGGAGCTTACATGCAGTGCATGCAGAATAAAGCTTTGGAGCCTTGCTCCTTGTGTGAGACATGCTGCTGGAGTGGGGGCTTTGCAGAGAATGAACCCCAGGGAGAATATACAGAGGTCCACAACCGGAGACCGGCTGTGGCTTACCAGACCGCTGAGCGCGGTGTTGTGTGCCCTCCAGATCCCGAAGCCCGGTCCCCCAGAGCGCAGCACCTCAGCAGAGATGCAGAATGCAGGATGTCCCAGAGCAGAGTGAACTCTGCCTGAGAAATGGAGGGGGCGGGACTAGGGGCGTTCCTATAAAAGAACGGGAACTGGAGGGCTAGAGAGACCTGCCGGGAAGGAGGGACGCCCCAGCAGTGGGGAGTGTCCCTCCCCTGTGTAGAACGGCCGCCGGGAGGAGCCGAACCTGTCCCTCTGCATGAGTGACATGCGAGGGCAGGAAAACGAAACTAGGCGTCCGGCGAAGCCGGGGCCTAAATTTAAGCAGCGAGGCCGACAAGCAGGCACCATCGGCGCGGTTCTCAGGCAAAAGCTGGAGAACCCGCCGGAAAAGTTAAAAACAATCACATACAGCATACTCTCCCCTTACAATAAAGAACCGGGACCCCCAACATAAACGTCTCAGGTACTTAGCTGCTGAGACGCAGGGCCATGTCCCTGGGGATGAGTGCTCCGGTCCAACAGAATCCTCAAGGGGCTGTGGATGGAGACCGGACTCCTGCCAGGCATGGAGACCGTGCTGGCTCTCACTTCAAGCCAGAGCCCAGAAGGGATGGTGAAGGAGCGCGGCATGTAAGGCTTCAGCCTTGTAAATCAACCTTAACAACACCGCTGACACAGTGGGGTGAGAAGGGACATGCCGGGAGTCCAGACATGGACCCGCTTTTCTTCAAACTCTTTCCAAAAGTCAAACAATCAGATGAGAATGCATGTATGGATGTATGACCTCCTGAACACAAAGCGATAAACTGGCTAGGACTGGCTACCAGGGGGTGTATAAGCTCAGAGGGAGGAGCTACACTTTTAAGTGTAGTACTTTGTGTGTCCTCCGGAGGCAGAAGCTAAACACCCATGGTCTGGGTCTCCCAAAGGAACGATAAAGAAAATTAACATTGCCTTCCATGGTGATAGCGTGGCATATACCGGATTTCTTCTCCTATATACGATTAGTATAAGATAAAAGATCTTTAGAAATACTTTTTCTAAAGATCTCTTTATCTATGCTAGTGTATACAGAGATGGTTAAGCAGGGATTAGAGAAATATGCACCCAGAACTGCTTGTGGTTCTGGGTGCATATTGCACCTGACAGGTTCACTTTAAATCGTTACAAGAAAGCTTGGTGGGATTATACAGATTTGGAATCGGCAGGACAATCTATTCCACATGGCAATGACATTGCCAGAGCAGAGTTTACCAGAACATCCACTGTCAGGCTTTGAAGAGAGGCAGGGATTGGAGTGTTTGGCAGTGGGAATCTCTTTGAGGACTCAATTATTAAGTCAAAAAGAACTCAATGACAGATTTGAGACTTAAATCTGTCCAAGCATGCATCTGAATTTTTAGCGTCCAGACTTAAATGAACAAAAATCTTATAAAAGTGGAAGTTAAAATTACAGCTTACTGGATACGACAAAAGAAGCTTTCCCCCTATTTCAAATCAAGAGGAAGAACTTTTATACTGCAATACTATCCCAGTAATTGTACATCAAACATGACTAAGGGAATATTGACCAGAAGACTAGTGGCTTTTTATTTATAGCTCTATTAGAAGTGTGAAATGTGTTCTATTGCACAATCTTAATTGTTACGAGTCTCTTCCCATTGCTCATTCAACAAAACAAAGAATATGAAAATGTAAAAATTATATTACATAAAATCCGTTCTCATGAACATTAGTGGATGATTTGTGTTGAACTGAAGATGGTGAACTTGTTGCTTGGACAGCAATCTGGATACACAATACCCATGCTTCAAGTGCATCTGGGATAGAAGGGCAAAGGATGATCATTGGCCAAAAAAAGTTATGGCCTACGAGAGAGGAAATGATTGTTGGTGCTGCTGGACAAGAACAAAATTTTCCACTGCTTCAGAATACGCTAGGATTAATAAAGGAATTTGTTACTGCTTTGGACAAATTGGATGATTGCTTCAAGTACAATTGTAGATCACTTCTTGGACTAAGCATGGAAACACAAAGCTGGAATCTGATGTTTCTCATATTCGGAAACTCATGAACATTTAAAATTTTACCACACGCATAAATGATAAGGAGGCTTCGGCCTGGAACAGTTTTGTCTCTGCTCTGAGATTAGCTAAGTAGTTCCTCACAACAGACTTATGTAGAATTGGTGCAAGATATGCTTGTTAATTTCAGAAATGTGTGCGTTAATATGAGCATAAAGATGCACCATCTCTATAACCATTTAAATACATTTCAAGATAACCTTGGAGACTTCACTGAGGGACAAGGAGAGATGTTCCACTAGGATACGGAGGTGATTGAGAAAAGATATCAGGACAGATGAGAGAAACAAATAATGAAATACTTCTGTTGGACTCTCCAACATGATTGTGCTGATAACAAACATCCTAAATTGGAATTACAGCTCTTTAATATGTACTTACCACTTTTTAAAGAGACCAAATGGTAACTATTAATTCATCAGTTAAACAGGTAAAAAGGTCTGGAGTCGATTCCAGGTGTGGCATTTACATTTAGAAACTGTTGCTGTGCAACCACAACATGTGGTCCAAGTAAGGCCCCTTTCACACGTCAGTGATTCTGGTTTGTGCTTTTTTTTATACGTATCAGAATCACTGACATATGCAGACCCATTCTAATCAATGGGTCTGCTCACACATCAGTGATTTTTCACTGAACATGTCTCCGTGCAGCGTGCACCTTTGGCTGTGATTCTGCACGGAGACATGTCAGTTTTTGTCTGGCATCATTGATGACCCACGGACCACACTATGGTGTGATCCGTGTATGATCAGTGAAACACGTACAAGAAAATCACGGACATATTAAATATTTTCAACTTACCTTGCCTGCGATTCGCTGTGCAGCCTCTGCTTTCGGCAGCTCCTGTCTGGCTCATGAATATTCATGAAAGCAGGAACTGCCGACCAGGAAGTAGGTGGGCGGACGCTGCAGAGCCAGAGACTTCAGCACCATGGACAGCAGAAGTAATGTCCATATGCAATCACGGGATCACGGATTGCACATGGACAACCCACGTGTGCCGTGAATCACGGAACACGGGAGGGACATGTGCGTGTTTTACACGTCAGTGAAGAATGTCAGTGTTTTTCACTGATGTGTGAAACGGGCCATCATAAGGCTGAAATCTGACAGATAGCAGAAATGTTAGGAGTGCCAAATCAAAAGTTTGGTACATTCTAGAAAATAATAAAAAAAGAACGCCCTGGTAAGCCTGGGAACTCAAAAAAGGCCTGAATATCCCGAGAGGACAACAGTGGTGATCGCATAATCCTTTCCACAGTGAAGAAAAACCACTTCATAACATCCAACGAAGTGAAGAGCACTCACAGGAAGTAGGTGTTTCAGTATCTAAGTATACCCATAAAGAGAAGACTTTACAAAAGCAAATAGATACGGTTCCCCGCAAGGTGCAAACCTTCAATCAGCCTTAAAAATAGAAAAGTGAGATTAGACTTGGCTCAAAAAAAAAAGGAAAAAATTTAAAGACGGCAGCCCAGATCTGGAGTAGCATTCTTTGGACAGAAAAAAACAAGAGCAACTTGTACCAGAATGATGGGAAGAGACTATGGAGAAGACTTGGAAGGGACTCATGATCCAATGCACATGGTGTTATGGCATGGACAAAACATGCTACTAAAGCAACCCAAGGTTTTTTTTTTTGTTTGTTTTTTTTAAGGCGAAGTAGTACAATATCCTGCAACAGCTGAGTCAATCACCGGATATCAACCCTATCTAGCATGCATTTCACATGCTTAAAGCGTAACTGTCGTTTGAATGTTTCTTGCTCTACATTATTATTAGATAAAAATTTAAATATACTTTATACATCAATTCAGGAAGTGAACATTTTAAAAACCTTCTGGAAGATGTCCCCAAAGGCTTGTAAGTGAAAATCAGTCTTCCGCTCCACACAAACTGAATACAGCTTTCTGAGGGAGGGGGCAGAGCCTACACAGTGTGTGCACTCCCAGCAGCAACTGATGCAGGGATCAGTTTACCTCAGGCTATGGCACAGTACTGAGCTCTGCAGGGTGTCAAGCTCCTCTGCCCTTCCTCACACAAGCTTATCAGATGTGTCTTCCTGCTCTGTGATGATGGTCAGCTACTGGCTTGGCACACAGACTCCCCTGCACTGTGCACAAGCTCCTCTGATGTCACCTAGTTCCTGCTCTGCTCCCTCACATGGCACTTCTCAGCTGCTGCCTCCTGTGCTGTCTGACTGATACAATTTCAGTCAATGTGCCTTAGGCTGCTTTCACACTACGTTTTCTTATCATGCGTCATGAACGTTTTTTTGCTGTAAGGCTATGTGCGCACGTAGAGTTCTGTCCCTGCAGAAATTTCTGCAGCGATTTGAACAGCACACATGCGCTTCAAATCGCTGCAGAAAGAGTCCGTTATAAAAAAAAATAAAAATAGAAAAGCCGATTTCATGCACTCTGAGTGCAGCCCCTCCCATAGACAGAGCGGGGGATGCAGGCAGAGCACACGGAATAAGTGACATGTCACTTCTTAGAACGCGCGCTTCGGGCAGCAGCCGAAGCGCTGCGCTTTAATACGCCACGTGCGCACGTCTCTTGCTTAATCTTCATAGATTATGCGGGGGACGCAGGATGCATGCAGTTACGCTGCGGTGCAGATCGCAGCATAACTGCAAGCAAATACGCAACGTGTGCACATAGCCTAAAAGTGGATCCTGTTTTTACAAAGAAAAAACGCATGTGTTATTTTGCAGGATCCTGCCACTTGAAGTTTAAGGGCGGGGATTGGAGTCATGTGATCGGGAGGGAGGGGAACTGAACCTGAGACTGGTAGCCGGCATCTGACAGCTGCAGACGCTGGTAACCAAGGTAAACATCGGGTAACTAAGTGCTTTGCTTGGATACCCGATATTTACCTTTGTTACGAGAGTCCGTAGCTGCTAGGAGCCGCGCTGCCTGCTCCTGCACGCGTAACCAAGGTAAACATCGGGTAACTAAGCGAAGCGCTTTGCTTGTTTACCCGATATTTACCTTGGTTACGAGTGTCCGCCGCTCTCAGGCGGTGGAGAGAGGGAGGGGGAGAGAGGGAGGGGGGAGAGAGGGACTGATCACGCCAGGCTGGTTTCTGGGCATGCTCAGTAGAGCAAGCAGGATCCTGTATCAGCATGCCAGCCTTCACATGTGTTTGCGTGCAGTATAGTCAGGATCCAGTGAAAAACAGTATTTGGACGCAGCTCAAAAACACTACAAGTAGCGTTTTTGAAAAAAGTTAAACTGCAAGTCGCTGGATCCTCACTATAACGCACGCAAACTCATGTGAACGCATGTTGACACAAGTCCATTGCAAATGCATTGAAATGAAAACGCATTTGCACTGGATCAGTTTTTGCGGTAAAAAACGTTCATGACGCATGTTAAAAAAAAAAAAAACGTAGTGTGAAAGCAGCCTTAGCGAACTCAATAAATGTACTATGCACTACAACTCTGTCCAGCAGTCCACACTCTAACATTAGACGCAATATGATTTAGATAGATCTCTCTATGCATATCCATCTATAAATATGTCTTATCTATCAAATCTATGCACCTATTGATCTAAAATACAACCTTTTCTATCTTTAGGTCTATTATATATCTTAAGTCAGAAGCATCACAAAGAAAGAACCCTAGCGTTTGGTGACATCAAAGGCTTCCAACTTCAGGCAGTCATTGTCTGCAAGAGAGTCTCTACAAAGTATTAAAACTGACATTTATGGAAAAGTAAATTTGTCCAATTACTTTGGAAAGAGGAGGTTTTGTAGAAAAATGGTTTTAATTCCTAAACGTTTCACAAGATATTTTTGTTCAACTCCTTTCATTAAACGTGAAAGTCTAGACTAAAATTGCATCTCCATTGTTTTCTCTTAAATAAAATAAAAAAAATTGTGATTTTAGCCTCTGCATGCCACTAATATTCAGTCCCTGTAAAAATATTTCTGGACCCAACTGTGTATATCATAGGTGCAGAACATAGGCCACATAATAAGCAATAGGATTACAGAAATTCGTAATACAGAAAAGAAAATTTATAATGCTGCTGGAAAAGTACTGAAAATAGAGAAAACACAACACTGCAACATTTTGGAATAGTCAGGAAAAAGTGCTGACAATGCATTTTAATGTACAGTTTAAGTGCTGCAGTTATGCATCAACGTTAATTTTTGTAAAATGTATGAAAGGACTAACCTGATAAAACTGACATAATTGTGGTTTATTAACATGAATTAAAATGCCCAACCAGTGCTCAAATGTGACAGTATATTACAAAAATTAAATGTCATATACTGTACTACTTCCACAAGGATCATACAATAAAAAAAATATGTACAATGTTTTATCAAATGAGGTGGAAGCTTTAAGCCATGTACAAGCAAATACAGTATTTACAAAACTTCTAAAGAAGTCAAGATGTTAAAACAGAACTATACATTAAATTACAATTGTGTAAATAAGCAGGGAGCAATGTAACATTGAAACTTGACTTAGCTATACACGCAAATAGAACAGGAGGAAAAAATAAAATAAAAACATTAGTGCTCTCACCTGTGTATCACATATAAAACTTACAATAGAAAACATTCACTAAATGAATTGACAAGTGACTTACATGTTGTGCAGTATTAGCCATACTGCATTATAACTGAACTGGAATGTTTACCCAATCTAAAGACTCAAAATTGGCTTCCAAGAACAACTAGGAGACATTAAAAAAAACAAAACTGGGAAAAAAAAACCAAAAGAAAAAAAAAAGTAAAATAAAATGCACTGGTACTTTGATTTTTACAAATTTTCATATACAGGTTTTAAAAAGTACCTTTACAAGGTACATAGAAAATGTACAGTTTATTTTACACAACATTTTAAAAATGTTAAGCACAACAAAACCAAATCTAATGCCAGCCTGAGCCATGATAATTGTTTTGGAAAGGTGGGACCTGCGGTCTGTGAATAGGTAACTGGCCAGGCACTGTGGAGGCTTGCTGCGGCCCTTGTACCCCATGGGGTAGACTTACAGACCCAGGATGGGGGCAGTACCCTGCAGGTGATGAAATACTGTTTGGTCCTTGTGGCTGAACATGAGGCCCCTGACTAGGAAGTGGATGGTGCTGTCCAGGTGCAGAAGACTGGTGTTGGGACACAGAACCCACTGTACTATGAACGGGAACTTGGGTTGAATAAGATGCTACAGGCGGATGAGCCCCCGAAGGAAACATTGCGGGTCCTTGGTGAGTCTGTAAAAGTAATCCTTGTGATGTGGAGTGATGTCCTGAACCAACTAGGACATTAGTAGCTTGAGGTGGAGGTGGCGGTGGGGGAGGAGGAGGAGGAGGAGCGTTATTTAAAACATGTTGGTGCTGCACTTGCATGCCTTGATGACTCGCTGGAACATGTTGCATGTGGGAATGGTGGGAACTTGGGCCCGGTGGAGGAGGGGGAGGTGGTGGTAAATGGTGTCCCGTGGGCTGTGAATGAATCAGTGTTCCAGTAGCAACTGAGACTGCGTGAACTGGACCTGAAACATGTGGCTGATGACATCCTGGTGGAGGTGGCGGCGGTGGAGGAGGAACACTTGATGGTGCACTCTGCAGGTGTACAGCAGAGTTCTGTGAAGGCAAATAATGTCCAGAATTTACATGAAGTCCTTGAACTGCTGGTTGACCCGTGGTTGCTGCATGGCCCTGATTTGGACAGGATGTAAACACAGGCTGCTGGGGAATATTTCCTTTAATCTGATTATAATTTTGAAAAGATGCAGCTGGTTGTTGGTTTGGATAAAAGTTTGCTGTTGGAGGAGGAGGAGGGGGAGGGGGTGCCGAGCTGTTCACAGGCTGTTGATTAAAGGGACTAAAAACAGTTGAACACTGTCCTGTCTGTGCCTGGGAAAACAACTGCCCACCTGCTGGCTGTGGAGTAGAAGGCTGCAAGTTTTGAGACACTGGATAAAAGTTCACATGGTTTTCTCTTTGTGGTGTTGCCACCTGATGAGAAGGAGGATGGAGGGGTCTGTATGGAGATCCTAACTGTTGAGAATGAGGCTTTGGTGAAAGGTAACCATGCTGCACGGGTGGGTGCGGTGTTGATGACTTTGGAGGTTGTTCCAGGTGAGGGGAAGAAGGACAATGAAGCTTTAAAGGTGTAGAAGGCAGCTTTTGTGAATGAGGTTGTGTAGAATGGGATTTTGAAAGTGATAACGGTTTCTGATGTGGTTCCGATTTAAGGGGGCTTGTATTTTCTGTCACTGGTGTATTAACGATGGTTTCTTGGGGAGCATCAGCCGTCACAGGCGGTTTAGATCCTGAAGAACAAGGCTATAGGCAAAAAATAAATAAAATTTATTTAAGTACAAAAAGATATAATTTCAAGGAAAATAAATTAATACATTTAACATTGATTAGGTGGAAAAATGGCACTACAGATGTGTTATTTGGAAGCGTTTGGGTATACAAGATTTCTCCCGTGCCTCCCCCATACTCTGGAAAGCTCTACCTTAGCATATCAGACTCTCCCCTACCATGGAAAGCTTCAAGAGGAACCTCAAGACCCACCTCTTCCAACAAGCCTACAACCTACAATGGCCCTCAGTCCAGTAGACCACTGCGCAACCAGCTCTGTCCTCACCTATTGTACCCTCACCCATTCCCTGTAGACTGTGACCCCTCGCGGGCAGGTCATCTCTCCTCCTATACCAGTCTGTTTTGTACTGTTAATGATTGTTGTACGTATACCCTCTTTCACTTGTAAAGCGCCATGGAATAAATGGCGCTATAATAATAAATAATAATAATAATAATGCTCCCATGTTTACTTTTGCTATGAACTCTAGTGGATTCAGCACGTGTGAACCCACCCTTTGGGTATGTGCATATGTGTAGTATTTGCAGAAGGTGAGTGTGTGTGTTGGCAGGAAAACGCTGAAAAAAAAAAAATGAGCTTTTTTGCGTGAGCTTCTGATGCATTTTTACACGTTTTTTAACCTGTTAATTCGAACATGTGAAGAATGCGGCAAAAGAAGGGAATTTTGTTACTTACCGTAAATTCCTTTTCTTCTAGCTCCTATTGGGAGACCCAGACGATTGGGTGTATAGCACTGCCTCCGGAGGCCACACAAAGCATTACACTAAAAAGTGTAAGGCCCCTCCCCTTCTGGCTATACACCCCCCGTGGGATCACGGGCTGCTCAGTTTTAGTGCTAAAGCAAGAAGGAGGAAAGCCAATAACTGGTTTAAACAAATTCACTCCGAAGTAACATCGGAGAACTGAAAACCATTCAACATGAACAACATGTGTACCCGAAAACAACCAAAAATCCCGAAGGACAACAGGGCGGGTGCTGGGTCTCCCAATAGGAGCTAGAAGAAAAGGAATTTACGGTAAGTAACAAAATTCCCTTCTTCTTCGGCGCTCCATTGGGAGACCCAGACGATTGGGACGTCCAAAAGCTGTCCCTGGGTGGGTAAAGAAATACCTCATGTTAGAGCTGCAAAGACAGCCCTCCCCTACGGGGAGGCAACTGCCGCCTGCAGGACTCTTCTACCTAGGCTGGCGTCCGCCGAAGCATAGGTATGCACCTGATAATGTTTGGTGAAAGTGTGCAGACTCGACCAGGTAGCTGCCTGGCACACCTGTTGAGCCGCAGCCTGGTGTCGTAATGCCCAGGACGCACCCACGGCTCTGGTGGAGTGAGCCTTCAGCCCTGATGGAACCGGAAGCCCAGCAACACGGTAGGCTTCAAGAATTGGTTCTTTGATCCATCGAGCCAGGGTGGCTTTGGAAGCCTGTGACCCTTTGCGCTTACCAGCGACAAGGACAAAGAGTGCATCCGAGCGGCGCAGGGGCGCCGTGCGGGAAATGTAGATTCTGAGTGCTCTCACCAGATCTAACAAATGTAAATCCTTGTCATACCGATGAACTGCATGCGGATAAAAGGAAGGCAGGGAGATATCCTGATTAAGATGAAAAGAGGATACCACCTTAGGGAGAAACTCCTGAATGGGGCGCAGCACTACCTTGTCCTGGTGGAACACCAGGAAGGGAGCTTTGGATGACAGCGCTGCTAGTTCAGACACTCTCCGAAGAGACGTGACCGCTACCAGAAAGGCCACTTTCTGTGAGAGTCGAGAAAGTGGCACATCCCTCAGAGGCTCGAAGGGCGGCTTCTGGAGAGCAACAAGGACCTTGTTTAGATCCCACGGATCTAACGGCCGCCTGTACGGAGGGACGATATGACAAACCCCCTGCAGGAACGTGCGCACCTGAGAAAGTCGTGTTAGACGCTTCTGAAACAACACGGATAGTGCCGAGACTTGCCCTTTAAGGGAGCTGAGCGACAAGCCCTTTTCCAACCCAGATTGCAGGAAGGAAAGAAAGACAGGTAACGCGAATGGCCAGGGGGATACTCCTTGTGCAGAGCACCAGGATAAGAAAATCTTCCACGTTCTGTGGTAGATCTTAGCAGAAGTGGACTTCCTAGCCTGTCTCATGGTGGCCACGACCCCTTGGGATAATCCTGAAGACGCTAGGATCCAGGACTCAATGGCCACACAGTCAGGTTCAGGGCCGCAGAATTCCGATGGAAAAACGGCCCTTGGGACAGTAAGTCTGGTCGGTCTGGTAGTGCCCACGGTTGGCCGACCGTGAGATGCCACAGATCCGGGTACCACGACCTCCTCGGCCAGTCTGGGGCGACGAGTATGACGCGGCCGCAATCGGATCTGATCTTGCGTAACACTCTGGGCAAGAGTGCCAGAGGTGGAAACACATAAGGGAGCCGGAACTGCGACCAATCTTGCACTAAGGCGTCTGCCGCCAGAGCTCTTTGATCGCGAGACCGCGCTATGAAGGTCGGGACCTTGTTGTTGTGCCGAGACGCCATTAGGTCGACGTCCGGCACCCCCCAGCGGCGGCAGATTTCCTGAAACACGTCCGGGTGAAGGGACCATTCCCCTGCGTCCATGCCCTGGCGACTGAGGAAGTCTGCTTCCCAGTTTTCTACGCCCGGGATGTGAACTGCTGATATGGTGGATGCTCTGTCCTCCACCCACATCAGAATCCGCCTGACTTCCTGGAAGGCTTGCCGACTGCGTGTCCCTCCTTGGTGGTTGATGTATGCCACCGCTGTGGAGTTGTCCGACTGAATTCGGATCTGCTTTCCTTCCAGCCACTGCTGGAAGGCAAGTAGGGCAAGATACACTGCCCTGATTTCCAGAACATTGATCTGAAGGGTGGACTCCTGCTGAGTCCACGTCCCTTGAGCCCTGTGGTGGAGAAAAACTGCTCCCCACCCTGACAGACTCGCGTCGGTCGTGACCACTGCCCAGGATGGGGGTAGGAAGGATCTGCCCTGTGATAATGAGGTGGGAAGAAGCCACCATTGCAGAGAATCCTTGGCCGTCTGAGAAAGGGAGACTTTCCTGTCCAGGGAAGTTGTCTTCCCGTCCCATTGGCGGAGAATGTCCCATTGAAGTGGGTGCAGATGAAACTGCGCGAACGGGACTGCCTCCATTGCTGCCACCATCTTCCCTAGGAAGTGCATGAGGCGCCTTAAGGGGTGCGACTGACCCTGAAGGAGAGACTGCACCCCTGTCTGTAGTGACCGCTGCTTGTCCAGCGGAAGCTTCACTATCGCTGAGAGAGTATGAAACTCCATGCCAAGATACGTTAGTGATTGAGTCGGTGACAGAATTGACTTTGAAAAGTTGATGATCCACCCGAAAGTCTGGAGAGTCTCCAGCGCAACATTCAGGCTGTGTTGGCATGCCTCTTGAGAGGGTGCTTTGACAAGTAGATCGTCCAAGTAAGGGATCACCGAATGTCCCTGAGAGTGCAAGACTGCTACCACTGCCGCCATGACCTTGGTGAAAACCCGTGGGGCTGTCGCCAGACCGAATGGCAGAGCTACGAACTGGAGATGGTCGTCTCCTATCACGAAACGTAGAAAACGTTGGTGCTCTGTAGCAATCGGCACGTGGAGATAAGCATCTTTGATGTCTATTGATGCAAGAAAATCTCCTTGAGACATTGAGGCAATGACTGAGCGGAGGGATTCCATCCGGAACCGTCTGGCGTTCACATGCTTGTTGAGCAGCTTTAGGTCCAGAACAGGACGAAACGAGCCGTCCTTTTTTGGAACCACAAAGAGATTGGAGTAAAAACCTTGCCCTTGTTCCTGCAGAGGAACAGGGATCACCACTCCTTCTGCTCTTAGTGAGCACACCGCCTGCAGAAGGGCATCTGCTCGGTTGGGATGTGGGGAGGTTCTGAAGAACCGAGGCGGAGGACGAGAATTGAACTCTATCCTGTACCCGTGGGACAAAATGTCTGTTACCCACCGGTCTTTGACCTGTGGCAGCCAAATGTCGCAAAAGCGGGAGAGCCTGCCACCGACCGAGGATGCGGAGGGATGAGGCCGAAAGTCATGAGGCAGCCGCCTTGGAAGCGGTTCCTCCGGTTGCTTTCTTGGGGCGTGAGTGAGCCCGCCAGGAATCTGAGCTCCTTTGCTCCTTCTGAGTCCCTTTGGACGAGGAGAATTGGGTCTTGCCGGAGCCTCGAAAGGACCGAAACCTCGACTGCCACTTCCTCTGTTGAGGTTTGCTTGATCTGGGCTGGGGTAAGGAGGAGTCTTTACCCTTGGATTGTTTAATGATTTCAGCCAATTGTTCACCAAACAGTCTGTCTACAGATAGTGGCAAGCTGGTTAAACATTTTTTGGAAGCAGAATCCGCCTTCCATTCCTTTAACCACAAAGCTCTGCGCAAAACCACAGAGTTGGCAGACGCCATTGAGGTACGGCTCGTAGAGTCCAGGACAGCGTTGATAGCGTAAGTCGCAAACGCAGACATTTGCGAGGTTAGGGACGCTACTCGTGGCACTGCTGGACGTATGATAGAGTCCACCTGTGCCAGACCAGCTGAAATAGCTTGGAGTGCCCACACGGCCGCGAATGCTGGAGCAAACGACGCGCCGATAGCTTCATAGACAGACTTTAACCAAAGGTCCATCTGTCTGTCATTGGCATCTTTAAGTGAAGCCCCATCCTCCACTGCAACTATGGATCTAGCCGCAAGCCTGGAGATTGGGGGGTCCACCTTTGGACACTGGGTCCAGCGTTTGACCACGTCAGGGGGAAAGGGATAACGTGTATCCTTAAGACGTTTGGAGAAACGCTTGTCTGAGTAAGCATGGTGTTTCTGGACTGATTCTCTGAAGTCAGCGTGGTCCAGAAAAGTACTCAGTTTACGCTTGGGATACCTGAAATGGAACTTCTCCTGCTGTGCAGCTGCCTCCTCTGCTGAAGGGGCAGGGGGAGAAATATCCAATAGACTATTGATGGCCGCTATAAGGTCATTTACCATGGCGTCACCATCAGGAGTATCCAGATTGAGAGCGGTTTCAGGATTAGACTCCTGATCACCCTCCTCTGTCTCATCATGTAGAGACTCTTCTCGCTGAGACCCTGATCCGCGTGATGACGTGGAGGGTCTCTCCCAGCGGGCCCGCTTAGGCTGCCTGGGACTGTCATCTGAGTCAGAGCCTTCAGGCTGAGATGCCTGGGACCCCCTTGAAGCACGGATTAACTCCAGCTGAGGGGGCCCGGGGAACGTTGCCGCAGCAGTGTCCATGGTCTGAGTAACTGGCCTGGCCTGCAAGGTCTCTAGGATCTTTGTCATAGTGACAGACATCTTGTCAGCAAAAAAACTGCAAACTCTGTCCCCGTCACCGGGACAGGGTTCACCGGCGACTCTGCCTGGGCCACTACCACCATAGACTCCGGCTGACGAAGTGGCACAGGGACCGAACATTGCACACAATGGGGGTCATTGTAACCTGCCGGTAGATCAGCGCCACAAGCGGCACAAGCAGCGCCTACAGCCTGTGTCTTGGCACCCTTGCGTTTTGCGGATGACATGTTGTCGTCTCCTCAGAGCAAGATAGGGTATACAGCCAAGAAGCGACCTTACAGTGCAATATATATATATATATATATATGGTATAGAGAAAAAAAGTACACCAAAATAACACTGTGGCACTAGTGGGGCCAGCACTAAAGTGCTGCTTACCGCCCGCTTAACGCGGGTGTGTGGTCGCCAGAAATCCCTTGTCTGGGTCTCCCAGAGCCTGTGTCCGTTCTCCAGCCAGACTGCATGTAGGAATGGCTGCCGGCGTCCTATGGAGAGGGGCGGGCCCTGGGCGTGTGCAGACAAAGAGCGGGAAACCTGCGTCCCACTGTGCTCAGTGAGAGGGCTGGAGCATGTAAATAAGACTCCAGCCCTCGGCGCTGACTAATCGTACAGCGTCTCTCCCTTGCCCTGATTGACAGGGTGGGGGCGGGAACGAAGCGGAGCTAGGCCGCAGAAGCCGGGGACTAAATTTATAAGCGACGCCGTCGTAAAAGCACGGTCGGCGCTAAGTCCCCGGCGCACTACAAGTCGCAGCCGCGCCGCCGCTCCAGGGGCGGCCAGCGCGGCAGTCCCCAACACATAAAGTCACTCAGAGAAGCTGCAGTGACTGTAACCCCAGCGCGCAGCGCTACTGTCCCCGGCGCACTAGCACACCCAGCAAGTCTGGAATGTGCGCGGCCTGTTTGGGACACAGAGTACCTGAATGTTGCAGGGCCTTGTCCCTGAACGGTACCCAGCTCCGTATCCAGCAGGTTCCATGGGTCTGTGGATGGAGCCCGGCCTCAGGGCTTGGGGGCCGGTAAGATCCCACTTCCTCAGAGCCCCTCAGGGGGATGGGGAAGGAAAGCAGCATGTGGGCTCCAGCCTCCGTACCCGCAATGGGTACCTCACCTTAACAAACACCGCCAATAGGAATGGGGTGAGAAGGGAGCATGCTGGGGGCCCTATATGGGCCCTCTTTTCTTCCATCCGATATAGTCAGCAGCTACTGCTGACTAAACAGTGGAGCTATGCGTGGATGTCTGACCTCCTTCGCACAAAGCTTGAAAACTGAGCAGCCCGTGATCCCACGGGGGGTGTATAGCCAGAAGGGGAGGGGCCTTACACTTTTTAGTGTAATGCTTTGTGTGGCCTCCGGAGGCAGTGCTATACACCCAATCGTCTGGGTCTCCCAATGGAGCGCCGAAGAAAACAGACATTCTGCGAACTTGGAAAAACAACTTTTTTTAAATACTGTATAACAAAAAAAAACAAAAACAAAAAAAACAAACAGAATGCTTTGATGGTTCAAATTTGCAGGAGAAAGAAGGCACCATAAAATGCAATGTGAGAACAAGACCCTAGTGTAGTCATGACTTGACCGGTTAAAAGATTTGCTTGTCTTTAATTCGCAGAATATAAAAAATCTTACCAAACTTTGTTTGGAAGGACTCTTGCAATTCTTCTGGCATGCATCAGGAGACTGGGTCTCTTTAACTGCACAGTCTCCATTTTCTGTTTCACTATCTGTCAAGGGAAAACAGTGTTACAGAGAGGCAAACAGTAAATTTTGATGTTGTACACAGTAAAAGCAGGCGTGTGTGTGCGGATGAGATATCTGGGATCTCATAGCTTTTGGCTGGTACTGTAAAAAGCAGCATTTTATTAGCTTGTAGCTGCATAAAACAAAAGAAAGCAATCAAAAACGCCCTGTTCAACCATCTAAAAAGCAAATTTATAAAAACAAAAAAACCCACTGTATGTATGTATATATGTATGTGTATATAAATACACATATATTATATATACATATATATATACACACACACACATTCATTATATATATACAGTGCCTACAAGTAGTATTCAAGCCCCTGCAGATTTAGCAGGTTTACACATTCGGAATTAACTTGGCATTGTGACATTTGGACTGTAGATCAGCCTGGAAGTGTGAAATGCACTGCAGCAAAAACGAATGTTATTTTTTTTTTTAAATTGTGAAAAGTTTATTCAGAGGGTCATTTATTATTCAACCCCTCAAACCACAAGAATTCTGTTTGGTTCCCCTAAAGTATTAAGAAGTATTTCAGGCACAAAGAACAATGAGCTTCACATGTTTGGATTAATTATCTCTTTTTCCAGCCTTTTCTGACTAATTAAGACCCTCCCCAAACTTGTGAACAGCACTCATACTTGGTCAACATGGGAAAGACAAAGGAGCATTCCAAGGCCATCAGAGACAAGATCGTGGAGGGTCACAAGGCTGGCAAGGGGTACAAAACCCTTTCCAAGGAGTTGGGCCTACCTGTCTCCACTGTTGGGAGCATCATCCGGAAGTGGAAGGCTTATGGAACTACTGTTAGCCTTCCACGGCCTGGACAGCCTTTGAAAGTTTCCACCCGTGCCGAGGCCAGGCTTGTCCGAAGAGTCAAGGCTAACCCAAGGACAACAAGGAAAGAGCTCCGGGAAGATCTCATAGCAGTGGGGACATTGGTTTCAGTCAATACCATAAGTAACGTACTCCACCGCAATGGTCTCCGTTCCAGATACATACACACATACATACATACATACATACATACATACATATATATACATATATATATATATATATATACACACATACACACATACTTACACACACACACACACACACACATATATATTTTATTATAAAGTAATAAAATGGAAATCAAAATTACACTGCAAACATATGTAGTTTTTGTATATAATACAAGATATGTCTGGTACCCAATATGAGCGCAGCATGATGTAGGGACAGAGAACCAGATTCCTGCAAAGTTTTATTTGTTGCAGATCTCTCTTAAAAGGGAACCTCTTAAGTCCAATATGCGGAAATGTGAGTGAGATCATCCTCTGACGCTGCACATTCATTAGCATGTTAGCACACCCACAGGGGCGTGCTAACATGCTAATGGGGCCAACTAGCAAGGAAAGATCTCTATGCTACTAGATACAGTGAGGGATTAGAAATATGCACCCAGAACTGCTTGTGGTTCTGGGTGCATATTGGACCTGACAAGGTTCCCTTTAATGTTAATCTCTATATAACCCCACCTGCACCAATGATTGTCAGCTTTGTGTGAACACTGTGCATAGGCAGAAAGCTGCCAATAAATCATGGAGGCATAGTTACAAAGAGCTTATAAATATAGAGGACTAAATGCCAAACAGGTTTATTATTAGGGATGATCGAATATCACAAATATTCGGCAATATTCCGCTTTGCGCATATTCAACAAATAGGTCGCCACTATGCATTTGATGCGCAATGTAAGTCTATGGGAAGCTCGAATAATTGCTATTCGGAAACTACTCTGGTTTCCCATAGACTTACATTGCGCATCGAATATTCGCAAATAGTCGATTAGCGGTGACCTATTCGTCGAATATGGGCGCAGCCGAA
Organism: Anomaloglossus baeobatrachus; assembly: GCF_048569485.1. NCBI lineage: Eukaryota > Metazoa > Chordata > Amphibia > Anura > Aromobatidae > Anomaloglossus > Anomaloglossus baeobatrachus. The sequence goes on from NC_134356.1 coordinate 371,268,698, forward strand.
TATTTGAGTTATTCGATCATCCCTATTTATTATTCCTCTAGTGATAAAATCACTGTTTTATCAGCCATCAGCAGATTATCAAAACTACACCAAGCATCCTAGTAAGTGACTTAACTGTACTTGGGGTCTCTTTTCTTATACAACCCCTGACAAAACTTATGGAATCACCTGGCTCTGAGGATGTTCACTCTGTTTTTTTTAAACAAAAGTAAACAACTAACAAAAAAAAAAAAAAAAAAAAATTAACAACAATTCACAGACATGGCACAAAACTAGAGTCATATCAAATGGCAATTTTCTGGCTTTAAGAATCACTAAAAAAAATCATTAAAACATAATGTGCTAGCCAGTAACGGTTAAGACCAAACAGAGGGAAAAATTATGGAATCACTCAATTTTGAGGTAAAAATTATGGAATCATGAAAAACAAAAACAAAAGAACACTCCAATACATCACTAGTATTTTGTTGAAATGTATTTTGTTTGAAATTACTTTAGTTCTGTGCCATGTCTGTGATCTGCTTTTTTTTAAACAAAAAGTAAACAACTAAATAAACATCCTCAGAGCCAGGCGAGTCCATCATTTTTGCCAGGGGTTGTATTATGCTGCTCTCCGATTAGGTAGCAAAAGTCTGGTTACAGATTCCCACTATAGGGAACCCATCACCTGATTTATATCATCTAAACCACAGGAAACATGAATCAAAGCCTGGCTGCTTGATTCCCAGAGTTTTTCAGCAAAAATATTCTTAGATCTGTCTGAGAACCACAGACTCCATCTCCAGTAGGTGATTGACAGGTCTTACACTAAGGGAATTCTCAAGCAACTGAACATGCCCAGGTTTCAGCATGTGGCAGTTGCTTTTAGCTAGATCTTACATTTATTATGCTATAGGGTCTCTCCAAACTCATGAGCATAATAACGGACAATGTGTGAAAAATAAATAAGCTGGAAATTGAATTGATAAATTAGAATTTCCCTATGTTCACTCATTTTTAAGTACAATATTTTAATTACAGTCAATATTCTTTTGCTAAGAAAAAAATTGTAGATATAACCTGGAAAATATGGTAAATTATTTGACCTACCACCATCTTTATCCTTCCGGTGGTCACTCAATAACAAAGCTCTGTGATAGCTCCTTTCTCTGACTTGTTCCACAGAAGTTGAAGAAGTCCTAAAAGATAAAACAGAATGCAGTATGAAATGAAACCCATATGTGCTCGACAAAGTTTCCAATGAAATTGACATATTTGTACATTTAGCTTTATTTTTATAATTCACAGTACGATATACAGCATTAAAACCCCACAATAGCAAGTTTTGAAGGGAATCTATCAGTCGATTCAGAGTCCAAAACATGAGCCCATGAATCAGGCCTTCTTTTTCATCTAAATTGCTCCAGCCAGTCAGCAAAAACATTGATTGAAGAGATAGCAGGAAACAATAGAGCGTGAAGGGACTAGCCCAGGTGGGTTTTTAGTGTCTGTGGGGGGAGGTTGCTTTTAGTGTTTGCTGTGCAGCAAAAATGAGACCGCAACAATGATTCAGGTCAGTTCAGTTTCAGTGATACCAAACTTATATTAATATATAAATGTATATAAGTATTAACATATGTTTGATAGCCAGCTCATTTTTAATGCACAATAAACATATATAGGTTTGAGAAAGGTTCACACTGACCAAAATGTTACTGGAATGGGCAAATATGAAGACAGTATTTCTAATATTAACTTGTGGAGTGCTGCATCAATTTGTTTTTTCTATTTACATTTAAAGGATTGGACCTTGCTTGGGAAGATTTGCAGCCTCCTACTTGTATTTTAGTGCTGCATGTAGTTATTAAATTAAATGTGTCATACAGTGTGTGTATAATATATATATACACACACACACACACACACACACACACGAGCCCCCTTCATACTCTCGTAAGTTTGTAAAATCATCAGCTTCTTGAAAACAGCAGCTGAGGATCAGGTATCTGGAGGGGTATTCATACTTATGCTAATTTTAACGGGGAGGGGATAAGTATTATACTATCGATTTAAATTTTGACTTGCAGGGACCTGTGCTGAGGTCATCCCCATGTGACCAGAAGAGGCGGGGCCAACAGAAAAATGTTGCTTCCTGGTATTAGCTTAGTTGGCTGAGGCCCCGCCCCTTCTGGTCACATGTCTATCTTCCCACAGGTATGTCAATTCATGCACTCTACTTTCCCATGAACTGATCTTCACTCCACTTTGCTCTGCTGTGTGTGCTAATACCTGGTATGTCAATTCATGCACTCTACTTTTGCACTATATCTGACCTGTTCTTTCTTTGCTTCAATATCTTCCTGACATCCTCCAGCATCTCACTGTGATCTTTCCCCCCCTGTTTTGCACCCCCCTTTTATGACCTTTGTTTATTTTGCCTATGTTAAGCTGCTTCTTTTTTTTTTTGATTGAGTGATCAAGGGGTTAGTCTTGCAACCCACCCCTTCACAGCTGAGTGCACTTGTATGTGTATATAGTGGGGCAACTAAAAGTCTGCACAAGACTTTTCGTCTGCACCAATACAAGTCTGCACCATATAAGTATGATGCATTGAATTAGGCCAGAATTGGGCCGGAAGTGACCGGAAGGTAACTGCATACATAGGCAATGTAAACAATGTTTGTGTTTCTATTCACCTTCACCCCTATAATACTTCACTTTTTACTGCCCCCTCTGATCCCTACAGCCAGTAATGAACTATTCATCTCTCCCTCCATCCTCCCCACCCATCTTACCTTCCCCTCAGATATTTTCCTCCACATTTCACCCAGTGTCTCCAGACACACACGTCCATCTCATGGCCTCTCCTGCTCCCACTTACTAACACTCTCACTGCTTCTCCTCGCTGCTGGGGATATTGCTTCAAATCCTGGTCCTCCTCACCACATCCCTATTGTCACTTCAAACCCTCTTCAACAACCTAACACAAATTTCCGCAACCTCGCAAACCTCATACCCATTCACCCAGCCCCCGCTCCTCCAGTCCCACTAACAGGAGCTCTATGGAACGCTCGCTCTGTCTGCAACAAACTATCCTACATTCATGATCTGTTCATCACTAATAAACTCTCCTTCCTCGCCATCACAGAAACCTGGCTCACCCCCTCTGACACTGCCTCTCCTGCTGCACTTTCTTATGGCGGTCTCCAACTCTCTCACCCCCCCGCCCCACTAACAAGCATTGTGGAGGAGTTGGTTTGCTCCTGTCCGACCAATGCTCCTTTACACCAATTCCACTACCACCCTCTGTCACGCTCCCCTCTTTTGAGGTGCACTCCGTACGCATCTACGCCCCCTCCAACCTTCAGCTGGCTGTCATTTACTGCCTTCCAGGGCCAGCCACTGCCTTTTTTGACCATTTCACCACCTGGCTACTACACTTACTTTCCACCGACATCCCCACCATCATCATGGGTGATTTCAATATCCCCATTGACACTTCCCACTCATCTGTCTCCAAACTTCTAACACTCACTTCCTCCTTCAGCCTAACCCAATGGTCTTCTGCAGCTACTCACAAAGATGGCCACACGCTGGACCTCATCTTCACTCGCCTCTGTTCCCTATCTAACCTCTCTAACTTGCCTCTCCCCCTGTCTGACCACAACCTACTCACATTCTCTTCCCTCTCTTCTCCAAGTATGCAACCCCCCCTCCACAAATTTTCACACCCTCGCAGAAATATCAAACACATTGATTTACACGCCCTTTCTCAGTCCCTTCTCCCCCTCACAGACATTGCATTTCTACATGATGCAGATGCCGCTGCAACTTTATACAACACTACAATCTCTGCAGCTCTCGAATCAGCTGCCCCGCTCACATACACCAAAACCCGCACAATCAACAGGCAACCCTGGCACACAAGGCAGACTAAAGAACTTAGACGGGCTTCCAGAATTGCTGAGCGCAGATGGAAGAGGTCTCATTCCACTGAGCACTTCTTTGCATATAAAGAGTCCCTGACCACTTTCAAGTCCACACTCACAGCTGCAAAACAATCCTACTTCTCATCCCTCATATCTTCTTTCTCTCACAACCCTAAACAGCTATTCAACACTTTCAACTCTCTCCTCCGTCCCCCGGCACCACCTCCCTCTCCTCTCATCTCAGCTGAAGACTTTGCCTCTTTCTTCAAGCGGAAGATTGACAACATCAGAGCAAGCTTTGGCCCACAATCACCACAGCCCCTCATCATAGCTACTCATCCCTCTTCCTCCAAATCCAGCTTCTCCACCATGACAGAAAACAATCTCTCCACTCTACTCTCAAGATCACATCTAACCACCTGTGCACTGGACCCGCTCCCATCGCACCTCATCCCCAACATCACCGCAGTCCTCATCCCAGCCCTAACTCATCTCTTCAACCTATCACTAGCAAGTGGTGTATTCCCTTCATGCTTTAAACATGCCTCTATTACACCCATCCTCAAAAAGCCCTCCCTTGACCCATCCTCTGTGTCAAACTATCGCCCCATATCCCTTCTCCCCTACGCCTCAAAACTACTGGAACAGCATGTCCATCTTGAATTGTCCTCATACCTCTCCTCCTGCTCCCTCTTTGACCGGCTTCAATCTGGCTTCCGACCACATCATTCTACCGAAACTGCCCTAACCAAAGTCACCAATGATCTACTAACCGCCAAAGCCAAGCGACACTACTCTATCCTCCTCCTCCTGGACCTGTCCTCTGCCTTCGACACAGTAGACCATTCCCTCCTACTACAGATTCTCTCATCTCTGGGCATCAAAGACTTGGCCCTATCTTGGATCTCCTCATACCTAACCGACCGAACTTTCAGCGTCTCCCATTCTCACACCACTTCCTCATCTCGCCCCCTATCTGTCGGTGTCCCTCAAGGCTCAGTTCTTGGACCCCTGCTGTTCTCCATCTATACCTTCGGCTTGGGACAGCTCATAGAGTCCCACGGCTTCCAGTATCATCTCTATGCCGATGACAAACAGATCTACCTCTCTGGACCTGACATTACCTCTCTACTAACCAAAATACCACAATGTTTGTCTGCTATTTCATCCTTCTCTGCACGATTCCTAAAACTTAACATGGACAAAACAGAGTTTATTGTCTTTCCTCCTCCTCACTCATCTCCTCCAACAAGCCTTTCCATCAAACTTGATGGTTGCTCACTCACCCCAGTCTCACAAGCTCATTGCCTTGGAGTGACCCTCGACTCTGCTCTATCCTTCAAGCCACACATCCAAGCCCTCTTCAACTCATGCCGATTACAACTCCCGGATCCGTGCTTTTCTTAACCAAGAATCTGCAAAAACATTAGTGCATGCCCTCATCATCTCCCGCCTCGACTACTGCAACCTCCTGCTCTCTGGCCTCCCTTCACTCTTGCACCCCTCCAATCTATCCTAAACTCTGCAGCCCGCTTAATCCACCTCTCCCCTCGGTACTCCCCAGCCTCGCCACTCTGCCAATCCCTTCACTGGCTTCCCATCGCCCAACGACTCCAGTTCAAAACATTAACCATGACATACAAAGCCATGCACAACCTGTCTCCTCCCTACATCTGTGACCTAGTCTCCCAGTACCTACCTGCACGCAACCTTAGATCCTCACAAGATCTCCTTCTCTGCTCCTCTCTTATTTCCTCTTCCCACAATCGTGTACAAGATTTCTCCCGTGCATCCCCCATACTCTGGAACGCTCTACCTCAGCACATCAGACTCTCCACTACCGTGGAAAGCTTCAAGAGGAACCTCAAGACCCACCTCTTCCAACAAGCCTACAACCTACAATAGCCCTCAGCCCAGTAGACCACTGCGCAACCAGCTCTGTCCTCACCTATTGTACCCTCACCCATTCCCTGTAGACTGTGAGCCCTCGCGGGCAGGGTCCTCTCTCCTCCTATACCAGTCTGTCTTGTACTGTTAATGATTGTTGTACGTATACCCTCTTTCACTTGTAAAGCGCCATGGAATAAATGGCGCTATAATAATAAATAATAATAATGGGTATGACATCACACAGGTCCTCCAAGTCAAAATTTAAATCGATGGTATAATACTTATGCTTATTCTAATAGGGAGAGGGGATAATTATGAATATTCCCCAGATATTATTTGATCCTCAGCTGCTGTCACTCAAGAAGCTGATGATTTTATAAACTTTAATTTGTTGGATTTCAAAATCTAAACATCCGAGCTGACCACTACAGGTATGTATAGAATCAGCCTGATAGTGCCAGTATAGCACTGGCTTTAGGTTATGTACGAACATCCTGGTGATTCGTTCCCTTTAAACCAAGTAACTTGATTAGTTGTTGTGGCTAATACTTCTACATTTATTTATTTATTTTTACAAGGCTCATGTAGGCTTTCAATGACAATCCAACAAGTTATAAATCTATGTCTAAAATTAATCCTGGGGAAGGAAAGTATTTTCACAGTAGCAGTTACACCATGAACCAGGCACAGGTTAGATTGTCAGTCAATCAATGCCGAATCTCTCACTCAATATCTATCGTAAAGATATGCTACCTTTCATTGAAATCCAGTGTAAATAAGGATATGACTACTGGCTCAATAGCCTGAGTGAAAAAAAAAAAAAATTCAGAAATTTTGCAGTTAATATAACTAGCAGCTTATCTGTAATTTGCATTTTTTATCCACCTTTCTGATAGCAGTTTGAAGAAACTGTGGTATTCTACACAATACACTGCTAACATCTGGTTTCTGCCAGAACTTGTAACAGGATCCACAGGTGAGGGTACTTCGTGTCAGACCCTCAAACAATATTGATAAATGATCATAGCTCTTCGACAGGAAACAATTCCTACTGTTTTAAGAAGAGAAAAACTTGAACAAAAATAGAGACTGAAAATGGAACTATTCTGTACCATTGAGCTTCTGGATCACTCTTTTCATTCGCAGTAGCATCTGTGACTTGAGAACTTTGGTCTATCTCCTCTGGGGAGGTGTTCTGGACTTCAGCTGGCAGTGGTACAGTCAAATTTGCAACACTTTCATTAGGCTCCAGACTTTCAACACTGTTACTACAGTTTTCAGTAGCAGCAGCAGCAATAGAACAGTTCCCAGATATATTTACACTCTCAGCGTGTGGGGAAAGTGTGACCAGAGGCAAAATTTCAGGCTTTGAGCCACTCTTTCTTGCTTCACGTTGTCTTTTTCGGTACTCCAATAAGGATACCTGCAAACATACAATTGGTGCATCATCTCTTCATAAGAATATTACTGCAAAATGTAACAAAAATAAATAAATACATACATTTTGTGGATTGTGTTTTAGGGAAAAGTAACTATTTTTTCCTGATTTTCAGATTAACTAATGGCTCCAAAGCAGCCAATGACTTATTAAAAATGTAAGGTTAAAGGGAAAGTCATTAAAAAAATGCTGTTAAACCTGCAAATATGAGGAGCAAATATGAGGGTAATTGTCACATTAATACTGTTCTGAAGCTGCCCGGCGTCCACATTGATAGCCCCACTGCCAAAAAGAAAAACTTTACTCCCCCTGGCACCCTTGTACTTTCAGTCATAGAGGTGGCTTCAGTCACCGCTCAGTGTATAGGGAGGGGCGGCTGTAACCGCACCCCTGGCACTGATGGCCAGCTCCAATGTAATCATTTGGTGTCACGGGATAACAAAGAGAATAACTCATCATGATTTTGCTACCCAATTTAAAGGGAACCTGTCACCTAGAACAGGGTTCCCCAACTCCAGTCCTCAAGGCCTACCAACAGTGCATGTTTTCTGGATTTCCTTAGCATTGAACTGCTGTTGGAACCAGCACCTGGGCAGGTAATTACATTAACACCTGTGCAATACTAAGGAAATCCCAAAAACCAGCACTGTTGGTGGGCCTTGAGGACTGGAGTTAGGGACCTCTGACCTAGAATATGCGTTCTGAGCTATGAGCAGACGCATGTGTGCCCTAATTACACCTCCCTAACCATCCCTGTGTTATAAAATTGTATAATATGAAAGTAATAAAAAACATTTTATTACCTTCATATTTCCTATGTAAATAGCAGGGAATATGGTCACAGGGGCGGGGCCTTGCCCTCCGTACTTTCCGTGGTATCACGACCCTGTGGGCGTCATGGAGTCACATGAGCAACGTCACAGTCTCTCATTCTATCCTGCGTGCATTGTGGGAGGCTTAGTTTCCGGGTGTTCACACGCCGGCTTCAGACGCGCAGTGTGCGTCTGAAACTGACAAGGAGAACCCGGAAGAGAAGCCTGCCGCAATAGTAAGTGTAAACGCGCGCAGGATAGAATGAGCGACGGTGACGTTGCTCATGTGGACTCCATGGAATCACGCCCACAGGGGCGTGATACCACGGAAAGTATGGAGGGCAAGGCGCCGCCCCTGTGACAATATTCCCTGCTATTTACATAGGAAATATGAAGATAATAAAACGTTTTTTTATTACTTTCATATTATACAATTTTATAACACAGGGATGGGTAGGGAGGTGTAATTAGGGCACACAAGCGTCTGCTGATAGCTCAGAACGCATATTTTAGGTGACAGGTTCCCTTTAAGAGCAGCATGATATAGTGGACAGAGACCCTGAATCCAGCAGTGTATCATTCACTGGACTATACATTGTATTTTTAATTATAAACTCATTGTTTGATCTGCTGCAGGTATGCAAGTTCTCTGTATGCCAAGCCCTGTACACGGTGCATGGCAGAAGTCTGCCAATCAATGGGCAGGTTATACAGAGCTCATGAATATGTAGGACTACATGACAGCAGGTCCTCTAATGAAATTCCTGCTGATAAAACTACAGCAATAACAAAAAGACCAACAAGTTACACTTCGCTAGAGTCAGGGTCTCGCTCTCCATGCTGTTCTCAAAAATCTGGTGACAAATTCCCTGTGCCGTCTGTTTCGGGGGCTGGTCTGGTCTCTCTTCCCCTTGCTCATCACGTTCTCTCCTTTTCAATGTACACTGTGTGCGCTCATCAATTCAGCTCGTCACTTCTCAGAGCTGGAAAGGGTGCACATGGTCACTGTGCACTGAAAAAGGAATAGTGTGCTCATAATGAGGATAGGTTGGAATTGACAATGGACGCATGCTCAAGAGAACAGGGACAAGTCTAACCCCAGAAGACCCTAAATTTCAGGGTGGAGAAAGTAGCTGCGGCATTAACTGCAGCTCCATTCCCCTGATGTTATCCTGCAAATATCCCAGCATGCACTGAAGATTCTCAAAACACAACGGTCTCAAAAACGGAAGTAAAAAATATAAACAAAAATAAAAGCAGTTCGATTGAGAGGGAACAATGTGGATTTTTTAATTAAAGATTAGAAAAGAGATCAGATTATTACATGAAATAGACATTTAGGATTGAAATCAACTTTAGTTTCGGACTCCCCTTTAAATTACAACTCAAGCAAAACTTAGGTTTGGTGCTAATAAAAAAATGAATTGCAGCATAATATTTACGAACCTTTTTCTTTTGCGGAGGATTTAATGGTGTTCCATTTGCATCCAAAACACCATCACTACTAAGTGCTCTACCAAATCCAGTAATAAGTCCTTCTTCTGATGAACAAAAAATTGATCCTTCCATGTACAAACTACGGGCATCCTCTTGAATCAGGCACTTTGAGTCACTTATTCGAAAACCACCACCGACTTCTAACTGGTGGGAAGGGGTCAAGTCTCTCAAATTAGAATTTACTGCAGAGAAATTCACCCCTGTTCTCTCTGGGCTTTGGATCCACGATGAATATACTGCACCCCGTCCGCAGTGAGCATTATCCTGCTGGCTGTTTGTATCAGTCCTTTCCCGGGACAAAGGTTCCATATTTTTTTGTAATGCAGTATGTTCATTTATTTCAAGTGCCAAATGAAGGTCTACAGTGGAGTCACTTTCTGATGTGCATGGCCTGTTGACCTCTGTCCTGCTTCGTGGGCTACAATAACCAATAGTCTTTATTTCCTGCACACCAATTTCAGTAAGATTAGAATTTCTGAATGAATTCAAAGCTAAAGTTGTTGCTGTTCGATCACTACCCTGTTAACAGAAAAATAAATTAAAAGCCGTATACACCAAAAAAAAACCAAACAAAAACCTCCAAGTACAATTTAGATCAATTTACACAGAAAGCCATCATTCAGCAATTCTTTGACAGACAGTGGCTGGCAGACTGTGGTTTGAGGATGCATTGATATGCTGAGCTAACTTGTGTCATAGTCACTCACCCCTGTCGTGGCTATACTAAGAGCAGGAGTTTGCAACTTACATTTCAGCAAAAATTAGTGGCCCCATGCCAGCGTGACTCTTGGCTGAATGTGGAAGTCGCACAATGCAATCACTCATATATGCCAATAAGGCTCTTTTATGTAGGTAAGGAGACCATGGCTTATACCAGTGTTTCGCAAATTCCAATCCTCAGGGCCCATGACAGGTCATATTTTCAGGATTTCCTCCATATTGCACAGGTGAGACAAAGGTGTTTATTTCTGATATCTTGATAATGATTCCATCACCTGTGCAATGCTAAGGAAATCCTGAAAACATGATTGTTGGTGGCCTTGAGGACTGGAGTTAGGGAAACCCTGGCTTATACCCAAACCATGAAACTCAGCTATACGAAGCAACCATAAAATGGTGTCTAGAGTTTTGTGTGTTTTTTTTTACACTATCAACGTCTAAACTGTGCGAAGCCTTCTGAGTTGGAGCAAGCCAAAAGGAGGGTAAATAATATCTTCATTTAGGTGAAAATGAGAGATCACCTTCGGTAGAAAAGATGGAATTGGCCTCAATACTGCGTTATCTTGCTAAAGTACAAGGTAGAGAGTGTGACATGACAGTGCTGCCATCTCTGCGACCTCCATCATGGCAGAGGAGCGTCGCGTGCCTCCTTAGTGCTACTACAGTGGCCTATATTAATCACGGACAGACTGGATTCTGAACAACCCTGTAGGTGCTGCCAATGTAAAAGGGCTAGATTATCTGCCCTGAGTTCTATTGTATTGATTGGGAGAAATATATCTTGGCTGCTCCAATCTCCCTGGACCGTCAAATGAGGGAAGACTGCTCCCTGGCTGGAAAGGCTGACATCTCTGGTGAGCACCTGCCACTGAATAGGGCAAAAGGAGTGACACCAAAGTAATAGGGGAGACGTTAGTCACAACTTGAGACGGACTATAAGGAAGGGGGAGATGGCTAGGCCTATCCAAGGATTGTAATGTTCTGTCTCTAGAAGCATTTCCTGCAGAATTTTTGACCGAAATTGAGCAAATTGAACTGCTTCGAATGTGGCCACCATATTCACTAGGACCTTCATGCAGAACCGATGGGGATGCTTGCCCGAACGACTCAAGACCCTGCTGGATGACTGAAGAAATCATTTATTTTCCTATAGAAGACATACTGATGCCGGAATTGTGTCAAACACCATACCTAGAAATAGTAACCGCTGCATTGGAACCAAAAACAGATTGTCCTGTTGACAAATCCAACTAAATTGCTCCAGAGTCTAAGGGGTACTTCACACACAGCGAGATCGCTACTGAGATCGCTGCTGAGTCACGGTTTTTGTGACCTCATTAGCGATCTCGCTGTGTGTGACACTGAGCAGCGATCTGGCCCCTGCTGTGAGATCGCTGCTCGTTACACACAGCCCTGGTTCGTTTTTTTTATTGTTGCTCTCCCGCTGATAAGCACACATCGCTGTGTGTGACAGCGAGAGAGCAACAATCCTGAATGTGCAGGGAGCAGGAGCCGGCGTCTGGCAGCTGCGGTAAGCTGTAACCAAGGTAAACATCGGGTAACCAAGGTGGTTACCCGATATTTACCTTCGTTACCAGCCTCCGCAGCTCTCACGCTGCCAGTGCCGGCTCCTGCTCCCTGCACACGCTAAGTTAAGCAGTGTGAGCTGGTAACTAAGGTAAACATCGGGTAACCATACCCGATGTTTACCTTAGTTACCAGTGTCCGCAGCTTCCAGACGCTGGCTCCGTGCAAGCGCAGCGTCGCTTGCACGTCGCTGCTGGCTGGGGGCTGGTCACTGGTGAGATCTGCCTGTTTGACAGCTCACCAGCGACCATGTAGCGATGCAGCAGCGATCCTGACCAGGTCAGATCGCTGGTCGGATCGCTGCTGCATCACTAAAGTGTGAAGGTACCCTAAAGAACAATCTGCAGACTTTTCAGATTCTGAACAAAGGATGGCGCCTTCACAAAGCGATCGTTCAGATAGGGAAAGACAATTATGCCCCTGGACAGTTGCATCACCATTACCAGGGCCAGAATTTTTGTGAACAGCCTGGGAGCTGTGGCCAGATTGAATGGAGGATGGTTAAGTGATCCTGCCTGACTGCAAAGAGGAGAAAACATTGACGTGGTGGAAAAATTGGCACATGCAGATAAGCATCCTGAATATTTCTCGATGAAAGGAATTCCATGGCTGCAATCACAAACCAAAGCGATTCCATCTCTAAGCTGAACCCATTTGTTCAGATGCTTAAATCTAAAATTGGCTGCACTGAGAAAGTCCTTTTTGAGGATAACGAAAAGGTTCAAATAAAACCCCTTCAAGCTCTCTGAAAAGGGAATTACTATAAATCAATTTATCTTCTTCCACCGATAGTCTGGTGAACAGCCGAGACTAAGCTGTCGACCACCTCCCGGATAATGGATGCCTGCTCCACATCCAATCCCAGGTCGGAGTCCGACTTTGCAGAAATAGTAGACCGACTCGGACTCAATCATTATGGGATGTTGACAGGCTCCATGTGTAGACCTGTTTAGAGGATTTCTTCTTGATCCTAGTAGAGACCCTATCCTGAGAAGCAGGGTCATTCTGGACTTCCGAGGCATCCTCATCCTGCTTCCTCGAGTGAGGCTCATGGAGAGCTGGTAGGTGCTGTAACACCGAAACCAGAGACTAGGAGACTTTGGTTAGGTCAGCTACTGTTGGGAGAGGGAAGCAGGGGGAGGGCGTGAGTATCCTTATCCGCGGCGGCGGGGGGTCCTTGGTTGCCATCACAACTGGGACATCGGAGTCCTGACACAGGAGGGATGACTGGCCTGAGGAGAAATTCCTATTGCAGGACGTGCAAGCTGAGTAACGCACTATATAGAGAACCTGCTTCGGTGCTTTTGAATTATACATAATTCAATCAATGCAGTAGCCTAGCTCCCTTTAACGTCTATGGAAGCTATGGGGTCTCCTAGTGTGGAGGGGCTAAACTTGTGTAATATACAGCAAGTAGCTGGAGCCCGCAGACCAAGCCTCCTGAGCAGGGAGAGCTTACCCCGTCCAGATCCAGGAGCAGAAGCATCTGGCTGTGTCCCCAGGGCAGAACAGCGATTTCCCAAGATGGCACTGCTGTGTGAATTGCTGTCATGAGCGTATCCTAGCCTGATTGTTACAGAGTGGGAAAACAGCCCGCGCAACTGTGTAATCTGCAGACCAGTGAAAAAAAAAAAAAAAAAAGAGACACCCCCCCCTTTGTAGGGGCAGGACACCTGCAAGAACAGAAACTGTGTCCCAGCGCTGCTGTGAGGAGCGATCGAGCCCCCACCTAGTGGGGGCAGGAATCTGCATGCCCGAACTTTGGAGGGCGGGACAGCAGCAGTGTAATAGCAGCGCTGTTAAAGACCGCAAGGGGGCGTGGCCAGCGGCCGCGCTAGACCGAAACCGGGGACTAAATTAATGCCTACCCTGAAAACACTCTGGGGATATCCTCTCCAACGCTGAACAAGACCTGCCTAGAGAGGATGATGAACGAAAAATCAAAACTCAAAAGGGCCTGAGAACAGGCCTATGTCCACCTCCTAGGACACTAAGCAAAAAACTGGTTTACTTCCTGGTCAGAGTGTAAACTGCGGAAGAGGAGCCAACTCTTTTTTCTTAGTTTGCCTAATGTCAACCTCCTTGCAACAACAGCATACACCCATGGTTCTGTGTCGCCCAGTAAGGCAAGAGAGAAACTATGGCTTGATTGAAACCAACTCTTTGCCCCAAGCCATGCCTCCTGAAAAAGGAGTATGCAATACCCACCAGGGAGAAACTACCAAGTGGGGGCCGTCCTGCAAATAATGATCTTTTTACTATGTTTGGATCTGGAGGGATTAGACCCTGGAGTGAACCTTAAAAAGGTAGTCCTAGGTTTCTGAGGAACTTTCAGCCTGACCGGTTAACTACCTCCCGTGCTGGAAATTGACAAAAGTGGCGAACCTTAAAAGCCCCCCACGTCTGAAAGGGATAGCTGGTCCTGAACTGAAGGTGCTTCTGCCCACATGTAGTTTCAGAAATTATTTTATCTAGCCTGGTTCCAAATAAGAGAGAACCCTGAAATTGGCAGACAATGTCAAACATCTTTGCAAAGTTCAAACACACTATATAGTACTGTGGAATATGTTGGTGCTGGAGATATACAAATTATATTATATTCACAGGTACTTCTGTCCGTCTATTCCCTTTTCTATTAAAACTAATTTGGTTTGAGAACTCTTCTAATTAGTAAAAATTAAATCTAACGCCTTGCATTTATTGCTCAGACATGATAGGTCTATCAAGAGTCAGTATAGGCAGTTTGTTCTTTGTTCAGGTTAACAAAGATGTCCTGAATGGAGTGCTAATGGTGTCTGTAGTCTACTGAAGCAATTGCAGGATGATAATGAGAATAGGATACTCCCCGCATTTCTACACTGTTAATCTTGGATTGCATAAATAATGTTACAGAAGCTTTGCAGCAGAACTGCATTGCAAACGGTAAGTAAATACAAACCATTCAAGTCGAAGGTTTGCACATACATATCATAAGTTACCAGTCAGACAGCTCTGCCCAACTTCGATTTTATGAAACAAAAATTGTGTAGCAATTGGATATCGTGGTTGCTGGACTTCTGAGTGCACATTCTGGCTTTGCATTAATCTTGAGTCAGAGCAAAGGAGTTGTAACTCTTCTGCAATTGATACTTCATTGTTTCACATCACTTGAATTTAGAATTTTTTTTTTTCTGCACTCATTGAATGAAGTGCTCCTTTTTTGTACATAATACAAAACAGAGACGTTAAGAACTGAGAAAAAGTTATATCATACTTACATCTTGGCTACAGATTTTACGATTCAGTTCTGGAGAACTCTCTGGTGAAGAAACGCTCTAGATTTAATAAGACAAAAAATGACAAGTGTAAAAAGCAATCTGAAAAGAGGCGGTAAAGGTAGGATTAAATGTCTCAGGTCTATGGTTGCAGTTCTAAAATGCCTATACTGAAAGTTGCCAGTTTGAGAAGGTATCTTTCCTTTGCATTCTGAAATCTCTGCAAAAATGTACACATAGTAAGGTCAAGAAATATTTGGACATTGACAAGTTTTGGCATTTTAGCGGTTTACCAAAACATATTCAAGATAGTTATATATTCAATATGGGCTTAAAAGTGCAGACTCTCAGCGTTAATTTGAGGGTATTCACATCTCAATTGAAGGGTCTAGGAAATACAGTTTTTTAATTTGTAGATGCCTTTTTCAACGGACCAAAAGTAGTTGAAGAGATATCTCCAAAGCTCTTTAACCCTAGAACGCGCAACCATAGAAATGAACCATAGAAATGAACCATAGAAAACAAGTAACCTAGCAGGCCTGCGAGGCCCGATATGCGTTCTAGGGTTAATGGGCTGCATGGGATATTTCCTCGTTCAACTGCCAATAATTAAGCAGGTAAAAGGTCTGGAGCTGATTCCAGGTGTGACATTTGCATGCCGATGCTGAGGTACAGACGGACACATCTGTGCAAGAATATGTTTCCCCAGCACTATAAAAATGGCAGTGTACTGACAGCCTCCCTCAAATAATATTTAAACGTAAAGATACCAGTTTCCTATACAGTGTGGGTAGGAATACGTGTGGCTGCTTACCTCAAAATGCAAGTGATTCCCACGTATACATGGAGTTATAGGTGTAACTGGTGAGCAGGACTGCTTGCAGTTATTACGATTTTCATCCTCTACTTTTACTCTGGGAGGAGTAGTAAATAGCGAAGTATCTGTGGAAGGTATATCTGCATGGGTTGGTGTAGCATAGGGAGATGCAGTAGGTGTCGAATTTTCTGAGTAAGTACAATCCAACAGCTGGAACAATCTCCGTTTTTTTAATGGGGTGGTTAGATCTGTTACAAATGAGAGAAATTTCAGTGGGATACAATGCCCAGATGCTATCCCAAAACAGTCATCTTCTGCAGCTTTGCAATCAACAAATACGGAAGACTAAACTAACTGGAAGGAATTTCCCTTTTAACCCCTTCACGACCAATGACGTATCTATACGTAATTGGTCGTGTCTAACTTTAATGCAAGCTCGCATTATTCCCCGCACATGTTGGCTGATCTGATCTGGCAAACAGGGAAGCTGCCGCAAGTCACAAAATACGGGAGACCAACCGGAACTGCACTGGAAAAAGATGAAGACACTGGAAGGTGAGTATAATATAGGGTATTTACATTTAAAGCACCTCTCCAGCTGTGCAATAAAAAAAACCCCAAAACTTTAGTTGTGCTTGAAATTTGTAAAATTAAAGTGAAGTACACAAGATTTTCTCACCTGCTAATGGACAGCTACCATTCATCACTAAATGGCACTTATTTTCAGCAAATGTTTTTGGACTCTGAGATCCATTTTGGGCTGGGGAGTCAAATGGATTCAATGGTGCAGAATGCTCCTCTTCCATAGCTTGTTTGAGCCACCGCTATTAAAAAAAAAAACCCCAACAAAATACAAATCAAAAATAGAATTGGGAAATGGAAATAAAGATGGACTGTGAAAAGCAGCGCATTTCAAAGAAAACTAAATCTTAATGCATTTGAGTTTATACCTTTTTGCAACAACTTGTAAGGTTCTCCTCATCTTTTTTCTTCTTCTTCTCAGAAAGAAAAGGTGAAGTAAATCGAATATAGTGCTTCGGCGTGGTATACATGTGTGGACTATAGATGAGGCCCGGCAGTGAATTCAACTGTGTGGCAAGAACTTCTGGATCTGTTGTTATCCGTAGAGGTGTGTCCAAAAAGGTCTCTCCATGTTTAGCAGATTTCTCATGCTTCTCATTTAACCATTCATTAACCAAGTGCTAGAAATAACAAAATACAGTTGATTTTAGGGTCTTCCTGAACTGGAATCTGTAGTTCAGCTTGCGGAGTCTGTATTGAGTATACAGTTCAATGCAACATAAAATGCTTGCAAGCAACATTTAATCTTTTCCATTCCATCAATATCTTCTATAAATTAGCTGAACTAAAATCTTTCAGTCTTGTACAATACACAATTTAAAAGAGGTTACCACAAAATGTCTCAAAAAAAAAAAGGGGTGTGAATTTCTTCCCCTTCAAAGACAGGCAAATGCTTTCAAGTACAATAAACAAAATGTACTAAAAACACTTCAATCCCCCCCGCTGGTACAGCTCAATCAGTAGCTTCAGGTGTTGTACTACTGGCACAACATTGCCAGTAGGTATGACATTTCATTGTTGGCACCTGGTACAAAAAAAAAAACAAAAAAAAAAAAAAAACACAGCGGGGATGATTTTCTATTTTACTTTTAGGCTATGTGCGCACTAGGCCGTTTTACCTGCGGATTTGCTGCGGAAATTTCTTGAGAAAGGTTTGAAATCTTTCTTGTGACATTTCCCAGCAAAACCTATGGGAACAAAAATAGCTGTGTGCATGCTGCGGATTTTTCGCAAGAAAATTTCTTGAGAAAATGAGCATGTCCATTATTTTCCGCAGTTACCTGCGGAATACCCCCGGAATGTCACTCCATTCACTGTAATGTAATCGCGAAATTCCGGGGGTATACCGCAGGTATAGCCGCGATTTACCTGCGGTAATGTACATCGCTGCCTGCGGTTTTGCAGGAAGGGATGTCATTATGACAGAAGGGGAAGCGGAGCAGAGTAAACACAGACGTCCCACTCCCTGGACGCCGCACAGAAGCACGTCCGGTGGGTGCCCGTGCAGTCTGTGTCCCGCTGCAGCCCCGCCGCTGCCTGCCCTGCAGTGTGTCAGTGTCTGTCCGCAGTGTCAGCAGCTTGCACGCTGCAGCGCAGACAGACACTGACACACAGCAGTGCGTGCAGCCACTGGGATGACGGGCGCAGCTGTCAGGAGGTGAGATGAGATCATTACCTGATGTGACGATCTCCTGCCTTCTGACGTCACCGTGGTCACTGCTGTCTATGCCCGTCTCGCGAGCGTCCCAAGACTGTCACGGGCTCTCGCGATACTGTAGACAACGCGTGACAACGCGGCGGGCATAGAAGGCAGTGACAGCGCTGATGGCAGGACTACAGGAGATCATCACAGCAGGTAATGATCTCATCTATCCTCCCGACAGCAGCGCCCGTCATCCCCTGCAGTGACCTGGGCTATTGATGGTAGCTCAGGTCACTGCATTGCTCTCCCAGCCAATGGGGAACATTCTGTTCTTCATTGAATGGGACAGTGACTATGGTAGCGCCGTGGGACCCCCACCCCCCCTTATTGGATTACGCCGGACGTGGAATTGATTGTTCTTTTAAATAAATTGGTGAAAGAGGGAATGTGGGGAGTGTTTTTTCAAATAAAACTTTTTTTGTTGTCTATTTTTTATTTCTTACTGACTGGGTTGGTGATAGATGCATGACATCACGAACCCCAGGGCTTGATGCCAGGTGACATTACACATCTGGCATCAACCCCATATATTACCTCGTTTGCCAACGCACCAGGGCAACGGGATGAGTTGGGGCGAAGCGCCAGGATTGGCACGTCTAATGGATGCGCCACTTCTGGGGCGGCTGCGGCCTGCTATTTTTAGACTGGGGAATGCCCAATAACAGTGGACCTCCCTAGTCTGAGAATATCAGACCACAGCTGTCCACTTTACCTTGGCTGGTGATCCAAATTGGGGGGGGGACCCCACGTTTTTTGTTTTAAATTATTTAATGTAAAATAACAGCGTGGGGTGCCCTCTGTTTTGGATTACCAGCCAAGGTGAAGCTGCCAGCTGTGGTCTGCAGGCTGCAGCCGTCTGCTTTACCCTAGCTGGCTACAAAAGATGGGGGGACCTCACGTGTTTTTTTTTATATTTATTTTTTGGCTAAATACAAGGCTAGGCTCCCTTTAGTGCCACATGAAAGTCACTAAAGGGTGCCAGGTTAGAATA
Organism: Anomaloglossus baeobatrachus; assembly: GCF_048569485.1. Lineage (NCBI taxonomy): Eukaryota > Metazoa > Chordata > Amphibia > Anura > Aromobatidae > Anomaloglossus > Anomaloglossus baeobatrachus. Next base: position 371,287,896 of record NC_134356.1, read on the forward strand.
TGCAGGGGGGTGGGACATTATAAAGGTCTTTCTCATCTATCTATTCATCTATCCATCTTTCCCTCTATCCATTATCTGTCTATCGATTATCTATTATTTATTGCAGTAGTTACAGCATAAAAAAACCGCAGGGACCAATCTGCAGAAAAACCGTGGTAAAACCGTGGCAAAAACGCATGCGTTTTTCTCCGCGGATTTGGTGCGTTTTTTTACCGCAGGTGCGGTAATCTTCAACTCCCAGAAGTTTCTCAAGAAATTTTCTTGAGAAAAAATAAGGGAATTTTGTTACTTACCGTAAATTCCTTTTCTTCTAGCTCCAATTGGGAGACCCAGACGATTGGGTGTATAGCTACTGCCTCCGGAGGCCACACAAAGCATTACACTAAAAAGTGTGAGGCCCCTCCCCTTCTGGCTATACACCCCCCGTGGGATCACGGGCTGATCAGTTTTAGTGCAAAAGCAAGAAGGAGGAAAGCCAATAACTGGTTAAACCATTCAATCCGAAGGAACATCGGAGAACTGAAACCATTCAACATGAACAACATGTGTACCCGAACAACCAAAAATCCCGAAGGAACAGGGGCGGGTGCTGGGTCTCCCAATTGGCGCTAGAAGAAAAGGAATTTACGGTAAGTAACAAAATTCCCTTCTTCTTCGGCGCTCCATTGGGAGACCCAGACGATTGGGACGTCCAAAAGCTGTCCCTGGGTGGGTAAAGAAATACCTCATGTTAGAGCTGCAAGACAGCCTTCCCCTACGGGGAGGCAACTGCCGCCTGCAGGACTCTTCTACCTAGGCTGGCGTCCGCCGAAGCATAGGTATGCACCTGAAAATGTTTGGTGAAAATGTGCAGACTCGACCAGGTAGCTGCCTGGCACACCTGTTGAGCCGTAGCCTGGTGCCGTAATGCCCAGGACGCACCCACGGCTCTGGTAGAATGGGCCTTCCGCCCTGATGGAACCGGAAGCCCAGTAGAACGGTAGGCTTCAAGGATTGGTTCCTTGATCCATCGAGCCAGGGTGGATTTTGCAGCCTGCGATCCCTTGCGCTGACCAGTGACAAGGACAAAGAGTGCATCCGAGCGGCGCAGGGGCGCCGTGCGGGAATGTAGATTCTGGGTGCTCCACACCAGATCCAACAATGCAAAGCCATTACATATCGATGAAATGGATAAAAGGAAGGTAAGGAGATATCCTGATTGTGATGAAAAGGGGATACCACCTTAGGGAGAAACTCTGGGATCGGACGCAGCACTACCTTATCTTGGTGAACACCAGGAAGGGAGCTTTGGATGACCGCGCTGCTAGTTCGGACACTCTCCGAAAAGACGTGACCGCTACCAGAAAGGCCACTTTCTGTGAAAGTCGAGAAAGTGAAAACATCCCTCAGAGGCTCGAAGGGCGGCTCCTGGAGAGCAATTAATACCCTGTGCAGATCCCATGGATCTAACGGCCTCTTGTACGGAGGGACAATGTGATAACCCCCCTGCAGGAACCTGCGTACCTGAGGAAGTCGTACTTGGCGCTTCTGAAAGAATACCGACAGCGCTGCGACTTGTCCTGTAAGGGAGCCGAGCGACAAACCTTTTCCCAATCCAGATGCAGGAAGGGGGGAAAAAGGAGACAATGCAAATGGCCAGGGAGACACTCCCTAAGCAGAGCACCAAGATAAGAATAACTTCCACGTCTTGTGGCAGATCTTGGCAGACGTCGGCTTCCTAGCCCGTCTCATGGTGGCAATGACGTCTTGAGATAATCCTGAAGACGCTAGGATCTCGGACTCGATGGCCACACAGTCAGGATCAGGGCCGTAGAATTCAGTGGAAAAAACGGCCCTTGGGACAGTAAGTCTGGCCGGTCTGAGAGTGCCCACGGTTGGCCGACCGTGAGATGCCACAGATCCGGGAACCACGACCTCCTCGGCCAGTCTGGGACGACGAGGATGGCGCGGCAGCAAGCGGAGCTGAGCTTGCGTAGCACTCTGGGCAACAGTGCCAGAGGTGGAAACACATAGGGTAGCTGGAACTGCGACCAATCCTGAACTAGGGCGCCTGCCGCCAGAGCTCTTTGCTCGTGAGACCGCGCCATGAAAATCGGGACCTTGTTGTTGTGCCGAGACGCCATTAGGTCGACGTCCGGCATCCCCCAGCGGCTACAGATTTCCTGACACCATTCTGGGTGCAGAGGCCATTCCCCTGCGTCCATGCCCAGGCGACTGAGGAAGTTTGCTTCCCAATTTCCTACGCCCGGGATGTGAACTGCGGATATGGTGGATGCTCTGTCCCCCACCCACATCAGAATCCGCCGGATTGCCTGGTAGGCTTGGCGATGCGTGTTCCGCCTTGGTGGACGATGTCTGCCACCGCTGTGGAATTGTCCGACTGAATTCGGATCTGTTTTCCTTCCAGCCACTGCTGGAAGGCTTGCAGGGCAAGATACCCTGCCCAGATTTCCAGAACATTGATCTGAAGGATGGACTCCTCTGAAGAGAGTCCTTGACCGTCTGAGAAGGGAAACGTTCCTGTCTAGGGACGTCGACTCCCCAACCCATTGGCAAAGCATGTCCCATTGAAGTGGACGCAGATGAAACTGCGCGAAAGTGACTGCCTCTGCATGAGGCGTCTTAAGGGGTGTGACTGGCCTTGAAGGAGAGACTGCACCCCCGTCTGTAGTGAACGCTGCTTGTCCAGCGGAAGCTTCACTATCGCTGAGGGAGTGTGAAACTCCATGCCCAGATATGTCAGCGATTGGGTCGGTGCCCGATGCAACCTTGAAAAGTTGATGATCCACCCGAAACTCTGGAGAGTCTCCAGCGCCACGTTCAGGCTGTGTTGGCATGCCTCTTGAGAGGGTGCCTTGACAAGTGGATCGTCCCAGTAAGGATCACAGAGTGACCCTGAGAGTGCAGGACTGCTCCCACTGCTGCCCTGAACTTGGTGAAAACCCGTAGGGCTGTCGCCAGACCGAAGGGCAGGGCTACGCACTGAAGATGCTCGTCTTCAATAACGAAAACGTAGCAAACGCTGGTGCTCTGGAGCAATCGGCACGTGGAGATAAGCATCCTGATGTCTATTGATGCTAGGAAATCTCCTTGAGACATTGAGGCAATGACGGAGCGGAGGGTTACATCCGGAACCGCCTGGCCGTCACGTGCTTGGTGAGCAGTTTTAGGTCCAGAACGGAACGGAAAGAGCCACCCTTTTTTGGCACCCCAATCAGATTGGAGGAAAAAACCGTGTCTTGTTCCTGAAGAGGAACAGGATTACCACTCCTTCTGCCTGCAGAAGAGCATCAGCTCGGTGGGGGGAGGGGGGGGAAGTTCTGAAGAATCGAGTCGGAGGACGAGAACAGAGCTCTATCCTGTACACGTGAGACACAATGTCTCTCACCCACCGGTCTGTGACCTGTGGCAGCTAAATGTCGCCAAGCGGGAGATTCAGCCACCAACCGCGGATGCGGAGAGAGAGAGCTGAAAGTCATGAGGAGACCGCCTTGGTAGCGGTTCCTCCTGCTGCCTTCCTTGGGCGTGATTGAGCCCGGCCGGAATCTGAGCCCCTCTGAGCCTTTTGAGCCCTTTTGGACGAGGACAATTGGGACCTGCCCGAGCCTGGGAAGGACCAACCTCGACTGTCCCCCCGGGACAGCATTACTAGGGTAAGTCGCAATGCAGACATTGCGAGGTTAAGGACACCACCTGCGGCACAGATGTACATGTGCTCAAGACCAGCTGCGCAAGCCCAGCTGAAATAGGTTAGAGTGCCCATACGGCTGCGAATGCCGGAGCAACCGACACGCTGATAGCTTCACAGACAGATTTCAACCAGAGGTCCATCTGTCTGTCAATGGCATCTTTAAGTGAAGTCCCATCTCCACTGCAACTATGGATCTAGCCGCAAGCCTGGAGATTGGGGGATCCACCTTTGGACCCTGGGTCTAGCGCTTTACCACGTCAGGGGAAAGGGATAACGTGTATCCTTAATACGTTTGGAGAAAACGCTTATCTGGTAAGCGTGGTGTTTCTGAACTGCTTCTCTGAAGTCAGCGTGGCCAGAAAAGTACTCAATATACGCATGAGTACTGAAAAAGGATTTCTCCTGCTGTGAAGCTGACTCCTCCACTGGGGGAGCTGAGGGAGAAATATCCAACCTGCCATTGATGGACGCTATAAGATCATTCACTATGGCGTCACCATCCGGTGTATCCGGATTGAGAGCGGTGTCAGGACCAAAGCCCTGATCAGCTACGTCTGCCTCATCATACAGAGAGTCCTCCTGCTGGGACCTTGACCAGTGATGAAGCCGAGTGCCGCACCCAGCGAGCTAGCTTAGGCTGTCTGGGACTGCCGTCCGTGTCAGAGCCTTCACCCTGGAATGCCTGGGACCCCCCCGGAGCACTGATTACGTTCCAAATGAGGGTGGCCAGGGAGCATTAATCAAGATTGCCCATGGCCTGTCTGGACTGCAAAGTCTCTATCCCATGACAATCTATCAGCCGAAACTGCAACTCCGTCCCTGTCCCTGGACAGGGTTCACAGGTGGTTCCTTTGGCCACCTCTAGTAGAGACCCCGGCTGACCCAGTGCTACAGGGGAGCATTGCACACAATGGGGGTCAGTGGAACCTGCCGGTGGAACAGTATCACATGCAGGAAAAACAGCATAGGAAGCCTGTGTTGCTTTTTTGCTGCTGCATTCAAGCCATCTATGCAATGTATAGCATACAAGCATAAACACTTCAGCACATGCAATACAAGCAGCATAGAAAGCCTGTGCCTTGGCACCCTTGCTTTTTTGCTGCTGTTGTCCAGCCATCTAGGAGAATATAGCCCAGAGTAGCGACCGTACAGTGCAATGTATAGCATACAAGCATAAGTACAAATGAACACTTCAGCACCTGCAATACAAGCAGCCTATAAAGCCTGTGCCTTGGCACCCATGCTTTTTTGCTGCTGCTGTCCAGCCCTCTAGGAGAATATAGCCAAGAGTAGCGACCGTACAGTGCAATGTATAGCATACAAGCATAAGTACAAATGAACACTTCAGCACATGCAATACAAGCAGCCTAGAAAACCTGTGCCTTAGCACCCTTGCTTTTTTGCTGCTGTTATCTCGCCATCTAGGAGGGCATATAGCCAAAGATAGCGACCTACAGTGCAGTGTATAGCATACAAGCATAAAATACAAATGGACACTTCGGTATTTAGTGGGGTCAGCACTTCAGGTGCTGCTTACCGCCCGCCTATAACGCGGGTGTGTGGTCGCCAGAGCCCTGTGTTGGTTGCCCAGAGCATGTCTCCGTTCCCCAGCTCGGACTGCGTGCAGAAATGGCTGCCGGCGTCCTTCTCCAGCTCGTGTGACGAGGGGCGGGCCGTGGGCGTGCCCCAGACAAGAGCGGGAAACTGGCGTCCCACTGTGTCCAGTGAAGGGGGCTGGAGAATGCAAAGCAGACTCCAGCCCTCGGCGCTGACTGTCTGTACAGCGTCCCGCCTCTCCCCTGACTGGCAGGGCTGGAGGCGGGAACGAAACGAACACTAGGCCGCAAAGCCGGGGACTCGAGTAATAAGCGCGGCCGTCCATGTGCACGGCCAGCGCGGAAGTCCCCGGCGCACCACAAGTCCCAGCCGCGCCACAATGTAAAAAACACCCAGCAGCGGCCGGCGCGGCAGTTCCCAATACATAAATTCACTCAGCTAAGCTGCAGTGAATAATAGCACGATCGCACCCGCTGTTACCCCCGGCGCACTAACACTCCCAGCAATGCTGGTGTGTGTGTGCGCGCTTGCCCGGGGACACAGAGTACCTTAATGTAGCAGGGCCTGTCCCTGACGATACTCAGCTCCATATCCAGCAGGTTCTCTGGGTCTGTGGATGGAGCCCGGTCTCAGTGCCTGGAGACCTGTAAGATCCCACTTCGCCCAGAGCCCTGAGGGGGGATGGGGAAGGAAAACAGCATGTGGGCTCCAGCCTCCGTACCCGCAATGGGTACCTCAACCTTAACAAACACCCGACAAAAGTGGGGTGAGAAGGGAGCATGCTGGGGGCCCCATATGGGCCCACTTTTCTTCCATCCGACATAGTCAGCAGCTGCTGCTGACTAAAAACAGTGGAGCTATGCGTGGATGTCTGACCTCCTTCGCACAAAGCAGAAAACTGATCAGCCCGTGATCCCACGGGGGGTGTATAGCCAGAAGGGGAGGGGCCTCACACTTTTTAGTGTAATGCTTTGTGTGGCCTCCGGAGGCAGTAGCTATACACCCAATCGTCTGGGTCTCCCAATGGAGCGCCGAAGAAAATCACTTTTCTAGTGCGCACATAGCCTTACTCTTTGCTGCAAGTCTGTCTTCTAAGAGAAGTTTAAAGAAACAAAAAACAAACAAACCTTGATTGGCATATATACCAACACAACTAATGACCTAAAGGGCTACAAGGAGTACCCCTAGACTGGGACTGAGTCCCAATAATAGACAACCCATGGATATGAATGGGTTGTTTGTTTTTCTAATGTTGTAACAATTTTGATCAATCCCCTCATCTTTAAATCTAAAACCCCGCCACCCCAACATACAAATTAGACCATTTGTTTGGCTGACCACTATAACCCCCAACTCTGTATACTGTTGCCCTCCTGCATTCTGTATAAAGTCGCTGTCAAAACTCCTTTGGCAGTGGTTTATATCCAAAAGAAAATCCTTCTCTCCTCCAAGATTACCTGACAGGGGAGAGTCAGGATGCAGCCGTACAAAAACCACTGCACATTCACATAATGTCTTAGGTATGAAAAAAATTAAACTGTCCAAATACAAAACTTTCATCTTTCTGTTACTCTGTTGCAAACAAACATGACCGTGACATTTTAACAAAAACTCGAAACACAAACATGCATGTAATATATAAATATGGTGCATATAAATATTATTGGGTACATATATACTAGTTCAGTTCACCATTCAGTTTAAATATCCTCATTCTCCTCTATTCATAGAACTCGACCCATACTGACAAGCAGTCATTTTATTTTCATGTTAAATGTACAAAAGTGTGTGACCTTCATAAAATGCAAATTAGTCACTCAAATCAGTGTTGCTCAACCTGCGGTAAATGCCAGAGGTGAGAAACAAAGCTTGCTGTGTTGTTTCTTTAAGATCCTAAGGGAGCCAATGAGCGTGATTACCCTTGATGGGGGGATTATATTGAAGAGGCTGTGTATGCGATTCTTTTGGGGAGGAGATGTGGCTCGCAAACTAATTGCAACTATGAAATGTTTGAAAAACACTTCTAGCCAGAAGTCTCTATAAAAGGATAAAGTCTTTGTTTGAAAATAGAAAAAATAAAATAAATAATGAAAAAAACATCTGATGTTTCTGTATTCATTATGGTGCTTTAGTTTGGGACATGTTCTAAACCAAGTAGGGTAATAAGCAAAACATTCCTGGTTTTGTGGTGCAGATGAAACTTATCACTATGGGGTACTCTGTTTCAGAAACACGAACTTAAATTTATATGACATGTAAAGTAGTCAGTGTCCAGCTTGAATAATAGTGTAAATTTGGTGTACCCTCTAAATAACACACAGCCATGAATGTCTAAACCTCTGGCAACAAAAGTGAATAAACCCCTAAGTGAAAATGGCCAAACTGTGCCCAGTGTGAATATTTTGTGCGGCCAACATTATTTTCAAGCACTGCCTTAACTCTCTTGGGCATGGAGGTCACTAGAGCTTCACAGGAGCCACTGGATCCTCTATGACGATATCATGGAGCTTGTGGATGTTAGAGATTTTGTGCTCCTCCACCTTTCGTTTGAGGAGGCCCCACAGATGCTCAATAGGGTTTAGGTCAGGAGGCATGCTTGGCCAGGCCAGCACCTTTACCCTGTTTCTTTACCAAGGCAGTGGTCATCTTGATGGCGTGTTTGGGGTCATTAGAATGATGGAATACAGCCCAGCGGCCCAGTTTCTGAAGGAAGGGGATCATGCACTGCTTCAGTATGTCACAGTATATGGTTCCCTCAATGAATTGTAGCTCCAAACCATGACACTCCCACCACCATGTTTGATTGTAGGCAAGACACACTAGTCTTTGTGCTTCTCAATTGGTTGTCACCACTCATGCTTGACACCTTCTGTACCAAATAAGTTTATCTTGGTCTCATCAGACCACAGGACATAATAATCCATGTCCTTAGTCTTCTTGACTTTCCTGTGCATAATCTTTAACAGAGGCTTTCTTCTGGGACAACAGCCATGCAGACCAATTTGATGCAGTGTGCAGATTATGGTCTGAGCACTGACAGGCTGCCACCCCTTTAAGGCCTTGTGCGCACTATGCGTTTTTGCTGTGTTTTTAGCGGCGTTTTTTACCGCGTTTTTGTGCTGAAAACGCAGTGACATTGCTTCCCCAGCAATGTCTATGGGTTTTCATAAGTGCTGTCCGCACACAGCGTTTTTTGTAGCTGCGTTTTTGTGTTGACCACAAAAATGCAGCATGTCAATTATTTCTGCGTTTTTCACTGCGTTTTTCACCCATTGAGTTCAATGAGATGTTCAACAACGCAATGAAAAACGCATATAGCTGCGTTTCTATGACTAAAAGCGCAGCTATAAACGCAAGGGGTGGGCAGTAAAGTGACGTGTACAGGAAGAGGATTCCTTCTGTTGGTAAACACAGAAGCATGAATCCTCCCGGTACCGTCACCGCTGCGTCCACAACCCGCCCGGTGCCATGTCAGCTCCGTGCGGCGCCATGTCTGGGCGGGAGGTGGAGGCAGCGGCGAAAACAAAAGTGAACAGTAGAAAAAAAAAAATGTCATACTCACCTGTCTGCAGGGTCCCGGTGCCATGCCCGCTCCCGTCCCGGTACCGCCGCTCTGGCTGTGTGCAGTCTCCCCGGGGCACGTACGAAGCTTGCAGGACCTGGCGGTGGATCACCTGATGCAGTCACCTGACGCATCAGCTGATCGTAATTCTCGCGGTGTCGCCGGCTTTTTCGCGCCCGGCCGGCTATCAGCTGATCCTGCCGTCAGGGGACTTAATCAGCTGATTACCGGCAGCTCCTGCAACGATGGGACAGGATCAGACTCTCATCCGATCGCTCCAGGAGCTGCCGGTAATCAGCACAGACGTGAGTATTTTTTTTTTTTGCACTGATGCATCATCTGATTGTATAAATCGGCTTTTATACAATCAGCTGATGTGTGATGTGATTCACGTCCTTGAACCTGACACATCATCTGATCGCTTTGCCTTCCAGCAAACCGATCAGATGATATTGGATCCGGATTGGACGGCGCGGGACCCTTGACCCAGGATTACTGCGGAGGGGGGTTCTTTATTTCAATAAAGATGGAGTCACTAATTGTGTTGTGTTTTATTTCTAATAAAAATATTTTTCTGTGTGTTGTGTTTTTTTTGTTTTTTTTTATCATTACTAGAAATTCATGGTGGCCATGTCTAATATTGGCGTGACACCATGAATTTCGGGCTTAGGGCCAGCTGGTAATATACAGCTAGCCCTAACTCCATTATTACCCAGCGAGCCACAGTCACCAGGGTAGCTGGAAGAGTTGGATACAGCGCCAGAAGATGGCGCTTCTACGAAAGCGCCATTTTCTGGGGTGGCTGCGGACTGCAATTCGCAGCGGGGGTGCCCAGAAAGCTTGGGCACTCTGCACTGCGGATTCCAATCCCCAGCTGCCTAGTTGTACCTGGCTGGACTCAAAAATTGGGCGAAGCCTATGTCATTTTTTTTTAATTATTTCTTGAAGTTCATGAAATAAAAATAAAAAAAAAAGGGCTTCCCTATATTTTTGATTCCCAGCCGGGTACAAATAGGCAGCTGGGGATTGGGGGCAGCCTGTACCTGCCTGCTGTACCTGGCTAGCATACAAAAATATAGCGAAGCCCATGTCATTTTTTTTTTCTTTTTGGGCAAAAAACTCCTGCATACAGTCCTGGATGGAGGATGCTGAGCCTTGTAGTTCTGCAGCTGCTGTCTGCTCTCCTGCATACACTAGTTCTGCAGCTGTCTGCTCTCCTACATACAATGAACATTTTGAAAAAGGAAATGACATCAGACCTTTTTTTTTTTTTTTCAACAATCTTTAATGGCATTGTGCACTGATTAAAAACGCAGTGAGCAAAAACGCAGGAAAAAACGCACCAAATCGCGGTAAAAACGCATGCGTTTTTGTCGCGTTTTTTAGCCGCAGGTGCGTTTTTTGAGACAAAAACGCACATAAAAACGCAGCGTGAAAAAAAAAACGCCTAGTGTGCACATACCCTAACTCTGCAGCAATGCTGGCAGCACTCATACCTCTTTATTGAAAACACAACCTCTGGATATGACGCTGAACACGTGCAGTCAACTTCTTTGGTCGATCATGGAGAGGCCTGTTCTGAGTGGAACCTGTCTTGTTAAACCACTGTATGGTTTTACAGCTCAGTTTCAAGGTGTTGGCAATCATCTTATAGCCTAGGCCATCTTTATGTAGAGCAAAACTTTTAGTTTTCAGATACTCAGAAAATTCTTTGCCTGGAGGGGCTATGCTAGACTTCCAGTGACCAGTGTAAGAGAGTGTGAGCAATAACACTAAATTTAACAGATTTGTTCCCCATGCACACCTGAGACCTCAGAACATGAATGAGTCACATGACACCAGGGAGAGAAAATGACTAATTGGGCACAATATGGCGATTTTCACTGAGTGGGGTGTACTCACTTTTGTTGCCAGCGGTTTTGACGTTAATGGCGGTGTGTTCAGTTATTTAGCGGGCACACCAAATTTACAGTTATACAAGCTGGACACTGACTACAATATATCAAAGTGCAATTTCTTCAGTGTTGTCCCATGAAAATATATAATAACATTTACAAAAATGTGAGGGGTGTATACACGTTTGTGATATACTGTAGGTGACAATTCCAGACAACAACTTCCTTCCACAAGGTCACACAAGTCAGCTGCAGCCCTATTCTGACTCCAGAGACAGAGCTAATGTCTACCATTATACTGTAACACACCCTCATTTAAGTGCCAGAAGCCTTGCTGCTTTATTAAAGAATAGGCTTAATTTTATGAATGTAGTATTCTGCTCTTCATAATTGGCTCTTTTTAAATCATGGAGTGCTCAAAATTTTCTGAAACTTATGTCATGTGGGAACAATAGCCCTTTGAAAGACACAAAATGATCCATTCACACTGCCAAATATTGACAATTAAATCTAAAACATAAATAATGGAAAAATATCTGAATTCCGCATGTATAGTTAAGAGCAGTGTATAACATTTTAGGACACAGCATAAAATACTTGTGTGGGAAGATAATTCACAAGACTGCCTTTGATACATACTGTAAAAAGAGTGTCCTTCCATTTTTGAAGTGCCACACAAGTGTTTACGCAAGACTGCAAACAGAATGGCAATGTAAGCATTATTCATAAAACACATGCTTAAAAATGGCAAACAAGTAGAAAGGCATGCCATGTGCTACAATTTTATAAAAAGTTAAGTTTGCAAGTGATCAACGTACACATAAATCAACATCTGCTGCCATTATATGGAATAGGTCAACTAGGTTTATGATTCTAAACCTGCTGACGACATAAAATAGAGGCAGAGAACAAGATTCCAGCAGTGTGTCACTTATTGGGCTTTATATTGTAGTTTTGATAAAATCCTGGGTTTATCTGATGCTAGTTTGATAGCTGTCTCATTTATGACCTGCCTTAAAAGGAACCTGTCACCACATTTGAGCTATGTAACCTATTAATATGGGCATACAGATTATAGACTGCTGAAAAAAAAGAAAAAAAAAAGTCATACCTGTACGCCTAATGTTGTATACTTTGTTGTGAATCTTTAATCTTTCAGCACTTTATGTAAATAACCTCTTCCAGGCTATGGGCAGGACATTATCATAATTATATTACCAAATCTTTATTAACATGATTAAAAAACAAACACACTAGACACAATAGACATGATTAAAAATTGATAAGGTGTAAGGTGGAGGGTCCATCCCTGACGAAGCTACGTGAAACGATCGTTGGAGTGGTGTGGGGAGGGTCTGTCTATACTAGGTAAAGTATCCTGGAAATTACTTGTATGCTTGTCCTATGGACTCTGCTTTCTTACCATGAAAAATGTCTTGCTAGTTCTCTAACATATTATGAGATCCTCTATCTTCTCATATATACTAAAATTTATGGATTCAGTTTTCTTTATGCCCGATATGCAGTGATATTTAAACAAACAATAAACTGACCCATTGAATTCTGTGGGTTAAGGGAGGATATGTGGTATAGAGAATTGGTAAATTTATTATTGTGAAATCAAATGAATACTGTGATATCATGAATTAATTCTGATGGACCCTCCACCTTACCACTTTTTAATCATGTCTATTGTGTCTAGTGCGTTTTTGTTTTTTAATCATGTTAATAAAGATTTGGTAATATACCGTATTTTTCGGACCATAAGACGCACTTTTTTTTCCCCCAAATGTTGGGGGAAAGTTGGGGGTGCATCTTATGGTCTGACTGTGGCTGCGGGGAATGAGGGTGCTGCGGTGGAGCGGGTCATCGGGGGCACGAGCAGGCTGTAGCAGCCTGCTGTGACCACGTGGACCCGCTCATTACATATGCACGCCCATCCTCCCGCCCATCTCTCAGCGCAGAAGCCGGCGCTGACAGGTGGGCGGGAGGACGAGCGGGGACGCGCGCATAGTAAAGAGCCGGTCCACATGATCACCCCTGGCAATTACAGCCTGGAGTGATCATGTGCGGCTGTATTCACTGCCTCCCGCGCGTCATCATCAGTGCGGGGTGCAGTGAATCAGTGCACTCACCCGTCCCCGTGTGTGGAGCTGTTCCCCTGCTGCATGCGATGTCTTCCTGTCTGTGCCGGTCAGCTGATCTGATCAGCACAGACAGGAAGACATCGCGTGCTGCAGGGGAACGGACACACGGACGGACACACACACACACACACGTCAGTGGTGCAGAGAGGAAGATGATCGGTGCTGCAGGGAGTGAGGAAAAGGTGAGTATAAACGTTTGTTTGTTTTTTTTCTCTGTGCTATAGGATACAGGCCATATACCAGGATGGTATATGAGCACGATGGGGGCATATAGCAGGATGGGAGTATATGAGCAGGATGGATGGGGGGTATATGAACAGGATGGGGGTATATGAACAGGATGGGGGTATATGAACAGGATGGGGGGTATATGAACAGGATGGGGGGGGTAAATGAACAGAATGGGAGTATATGAGCAGGATGGATGGGGGGTATATGAACAGGATGGGAGTATATGAACAGGATGGGAGTATATGAGCAGGATGGATGGGGGGTATATGAACAGGATGGGGGTATATGAACAGGATGGGAGTATATGAGCAGGATGGATGGGGGAGTATATGAACAGGATGAGGTATATGAACAGGATGGGGGTATATGAACAGGATGTGGGTATATGAGCAGGATGGATGGAGGGTATATGAGCAGGATGGGGGTATATGAGCAGGATCATATACAAGGCAGGAGGATCATTACCAGGATGGGGTACCTTAGTAGAGAATTTGGGGACATTACCCCCCATAACAGTGTCAGCAGCAGATCCTCGCCCTATAACAGTGTGTCATGACCACATTTTTTTGCTTAAAGTTTTATGTTCCTATTTTCCTCCTCTAAAACCAGGGTGCGTCTTATAGTCCGGTGCGTCTTATAGTCCGAAAAATATGGTAATTATGATATGGTCTTCTGAAGTGATTTGTATGGGTTCTTGATTAGAGACACTTTGGGACCACATTAGAGGCTTTTTTGTGACATTTGATAACTTCCTTGTGAGTAAATATGGGCAGGACATTGCCCGGAATTTAATGTAGAGAGGGGGCAGTTCTATCATATGCATCTCCTGCCACTCCTCACTCTGTCCCTGTGACGTCTGGTGTTGGTTCGGAAATCTCAAGCAAACGCATTTCATCTCCAGTCACTCCTCTACACCAGACCTGGGCAAGGGGCGGCCCGCGGGCCACATCCGGCCCGCCTACTGTCTGTGACCGGCCCGCCCATTAGATCAGAGTTGGAGACATGGTGCCGCTTCTCCTGCCGGGCAGGAACTTTTCAAATGACACACGCGCGCTGTACTGACGACATCAGGGCGCGAGTGTGTCACAGAAAACGCTGCCGTGCAGGGAACAGAGGACAGATTCCTGCGTTCCGCTGCTACACTGTGCGGAGCTTCAGAATCGGTCCTCTGTTCCCTGCGGCAGCTTTCTCTTGTGACACACACGCGCCCTGATGTCGGCAGTACAGCGCGTGTGTGTCATTTGAAAAGTTCCCGCCCGGCAGGAGAAGCGGCACCAGCCGGTGCCTGTACAGAGAGACGCAGTGGCGGGGGCAGGGGCCGTACAAGAACAACAGCGGCGCAGCCAGGGCCCGTACGGAGGTGCCTGAGGAGGGAGAGGTGAGTGGTCACTAATAACCTGAGGGGGAGGGGGGGTAACTGGTGTAATATTTGGGTGTAGTGATTTAGTATATGGGAATGTAATGATGTAGTTTTATAGGGGCAGTATATAGTGCTGTAATGTATTACAGGTGCAGTATATAGTGCTGTAGTGTATTACAGGGGCAGTATATAGTGCTGTAATGTATTACAGGGGCAGTATATAGTGCTGTAATGTATTACAGGTACAGTATATAGTGATTTAGTTAGTGTGTGTGTGTATATATATATATATATATATATATACACACACACATACATACACACACACACACACACACACACACACACACCACCCTTGCTCTACACGGTTTCATCCCATACTGGGCATAGGCTTGCTGTACAGGTGCGAAGAAGTCACTGGCAGTTCTACTCCCAATGTTCTCCAGGGCACAGAAAAGGTGTACTCTCGACAGTTGGAATGCGCAGGCGCGAGATTTCTAGACTACCACCAGACATCACAGGGAGAGTGGTGCTGTGAAAGGAGATAAGGAGATACATATGACATCTCCATAGCCTGCCTGGAAGAGCTCATTTACATAAAGTGAGAAGATTATTTATCCTAAACAAAGCATTTGATATGCAGCATTGAGGTTTGACTTCTTTCAGAAATCTATGACCTGTGTGGCCATGTTAAAAGGCTAGATAGCTCAAATGTGCTGACAGATTCCCTTTAATCCTGCCCGTATCACCGATTGACAGCTTTCTGCCTACAATGTGTGTAGGCAGAAAGCGGACAAGCGAGGGTGGCTATCAAAAGCTCAAGAATATCGAGAGCTACATAGCAGGAGCTCATCAATGATGTCAAACACAGCAGCTGCAGATAAAAATGTTAAAGGCCAGTATTCACATAATGTTTTGCAGCCCAAGTCTCCTGACCCAAAACACAACAGCCTTATAGCAATACATGAGGCTGTCAATTCCGGGTCAGACCTCCTGTGGCTGGTCTGTGCACTTTGACAGCAAAAAATGGATGAGTGAAAATTGCCTCATAAGAAATACAAATAAGGAGTCCAGTAAGTGACCCAGTGCTGAAATAATAGTCCATGTTCTACTAATGCTGCCCTTAGATGAGGCTGTATAAATAGTTTGGCAGATTAACTTTAGAACAAACAAAATTGACATTTTAACATAAAAAGAACCATTAAAAACCATAAGAAATTCACTTGCATAAAATGTGTGATGTTGGATCAATACATCACAAAAGCTTCTCTTGAATGTAAGCAGTAAAATTATATTTTTACCAAAAAAATTAAAAAGAAAGGGGTGGGGCTAATCTTACAATTTTTTTTTTCTTTACTTCTGTTTGCAGACTAATGCACTAGTTCACAGATTAAAAAAAAAAAAGTGATGAGGAAAAGGACTCCTGACTGATTTCTCACCAAGAAATCATACCTTCTTAGTTTTTGGGTATTTTGACGAACATTTTGTTGGCACAGGTGACTCAGTATCTGGAACCTTCTCTGTCTCCGCAGCAGCCGGCACTACAGCTGTAGCAGTGGTCTCAGTGACAGGCTCTTCTACAAGTGTGCTAGGCTCCGGTTCCACTTGCTGAGGGGCGACCTCTACATCTGGGGAAGATGGTGGAACATCTGAGCAGGTGCTGATAGTTCTGTGCCGGCGGCGCTGCTGACCAATATGAGTTCTGCTTCTAGTAAAGCTTTTTCTTTGCTTGGTGCGATTAATTTTGGCAGGAATAGGCTTGATTACAGGTTCCTCTTTCACTGGTTCCTATCAAATTAAAAAGTTAAAAACATGCTTATAAAGGTTCATTTTTCATTACAATATTTTAGGTCATTTGATCAGCTTTCTTAAAGATTGGCATTGATTAAAACAAACGTTACAGCATTAGAAGGAATTACAGGTATATACTTTATTCTTGGCTGGTCTTAGAACTTATTTCATTTTTTTTCTTTAAATTAGCATACTGTTATCTACATACATTGACCCATGGATGTGATACTTTTATTACTGAGAGCTCCCTTCTACCATTCAGAATATTCTCTCTGCTGTCTGGTGTAAACACAGGAGAAATCGCTTAAAGAGGTGTTCTCAAAAATAGGGGATAACTTTCAGATCACTGGGGGTCCCTGCTGAATGGTACAAAGGTCAATTATGAGCAATGCAGCTCCATTCATTTTAATAAAAGTGCCGAATATTAACCAAGAGCTGCACTTTGCAATCTTCAGCACTCTCTTTAAGAATTAAGTGTTAATGTGCTTGATTGACCTCCACTCCATTCAGCCGATGCTCTTCAGAGCCCCCTATTCATGAAGCGGTGGGAGAAACAATGGTTGAATACCAGCAATCTGAAAGTTATTCTCCTATATCGTGGATAGGGAGCTCTTAAGAGTTAGTAGATGCAAGAGGAGCGTTGTGTCAGACACGTATCTTGTACACCCAAATACCATGATGTAGCAGGTTATTCCCTACAGTGCTAAAGTTATTGAGTTACACAAAAAACCTTTGGACAAGTTTCAAAGTTAAATAAATACATGCAACTTGCTAATATACTTTCATAAATCAAATCTCTGACTTTCAGAACGCCAACATTGTTACTATGAATCTTTCACATTATAGAAGCACATTGTGAGAAGCACCCAAGTGTCACATCAAACCATTAGAAACGGTTTATATAAGCGTGCTCTGCGTGCTAGGCGACCTGCAAGGATACCTGATTACACCACAAGGCACAGACATAGTCTTGTTGGACGAGGGGACAGTGCGCCTCAGTGCTGATGAAAGTCTATTAAAGCTAAGCAAAAGTGATGTCCAGCAACGATGTTGGAGATGTCAAGGAGAGCACCATGCATCAGCCACTATCGCCAGACAAGCCTTTGGTGGTGGCGTTACAGTGTGGGCAGATGTCTAGTCAATACAGAACTGCCCTAAACTTTGTGATTGTTACAGCGAGAAGCCCCTACTACTTGAAGAAAATCACTAATCTAGTCATAGTTATTATGCCTATGCATGAACACCACAAGCCTAATTTCATTTTCATGGAAGAAAATTCTCCAGCTCATCAAGGTCGCATCATTAGGGAATGGCTGCTGGAGACTGGGGTACCTCATATGGAGTGTCCTGCACTTTCTCCAAACTCTAATCCCATAGAAAACCTATGGGATCAGCTGAGTCACCATGTAGAGGCTTGTAACTCTGTACCCCAGAACCTCAATGACCAGAGGGACGCCTTCAAGAAAAGTGGGATGCCATGCCTCAGCAGACAACTTGTGAACAGCATGAAACGTCGCTGTCAAGCTGTAATTGACGCTCAAGGCCAGTTGACAAGTTACTGAGACACATATTTTTGGGGGATATAACCACCACTGTTGATAGCTTTTGTTTCAACAAACTGCTGAAGATGAAGAAACCACCATTGCATGCTTCTACGTAAATGCCCTACTGTCATGATAAAACATCACTGTAGGATGAATTTTTTACATTTTTCCATAAATTCCACTAGAACACACACACACACACACACACACACACACACACACACACACACACACACACAGTATTTGTAACTGTATGTATGTAAAAGAAATTATGCTAAACATGGTTAAGTGTGTACAATTTCAAAGGAAATTGAGTGAAGGACAGAAAAGGGAACACGTCATAAGTTTACATGAACTAAGTTGTACAATTATTGGGATAAATATATTAACATACATAATTCTACAGGTATACCATACCATTGCTTTGGAAACACTGTAAATAATAATCTTTGAAATCACAAATTTACCTGAGGAAGTTCAGGGTCATTGAGAACTTGTACATCTTTTGCTTCAGGTTTGACATCAGTTTTAGATGTACTAATTCTCTCTAAAGCCTGTTCTCTTCTTTTCTCGCGCTTCTCCAGTCGAGCAAATGCTTGAAGAATAGCTTCCATTTTCCTTTCCTCTCTGGTCTATATAAAAAAAAGTAACAACAATTATCAATATCAGTGATTATATCAAGAAAACAAAACCTATGTTTTCCCCATTACAACTGAAAGAGTTCTGTGAAGTACATGGTTTCCGAAGAACATTTAAATAGTCATAAAAGTTACACTGCGGCTACATTAGCTAGTGATACATATCTATCAGAAGGTTAAAAAAAATTAAAAAAAAAATTGTACATACTTCACAGCTGTAAGGCTAGATTCACATACATTCGCAAAAGATACACTGAACCATCCTAAAATCCACAGCAATAACAAAAATAAGACTTTGGAATCTGTCAGCAAGACAACCTCCCACACTATTTATATGCACATGCAGCTCTATCAAACATAAGGCCAACAATACCATTATATGGACAGTCCATTACTATGTTACTGAGAAATCAGATTGAATTGATATGGAAATGCGGCTGATGTGCTTCAGACATGTGAAAGCTCTTCCTCAGCCTCTGTCACTCCACCTCTACTCCTTGCCTAGCACTGTCTTTCTGCATGACTGACCGCTCCTTTGCAGTGTCCCTTGAGGCAAAAAAAGCTGTCAATCAAGCAGGAGGTGGCAGTGCTGGTCGGGGAATAGAAGTGGACTGCAGGGACTTCAGAATAGAGGTGGACTTCAGAAAAGACTTCAGAAAAGCTTCCAGAAGCTGAAAGCACTTCAATATCATTTGCAGATCCATTCAAACGCTGAATATTCAGGAAAGGACTGTCCATGTAAAGGTATTGCTGGATTTGTCTTTGAAGGAGCTACAAGTGAATACATATATAGTTTGGGTTTGGAAGGGAGGGGTGAAGTCCTGCTGACATATTGTCTGTCATAGGGGCAACTCAGTGCACAGTATAATATGATCTCATGATAGGGGAAAAAATAAAAATAAATAAATATGTTCAGTCTGCAACTACAAAGAACATGAACATTGTTTGGATTGCAAAGATTAAACCAAAGAAAAAGAATATATATATTAATTACATGTGTGTATATATGTGTGTAATAAATTATATGCTAACTCAAAAGTCAGGAAGTGCGAACATTGCTTGGCTCCTCAAAAGTCAGTGGCACCTGTGCATTTGGCTATAGTGATTTGACCATCCCGGGTGTTTTCCACAACAACAAACATTTTATTAGCAAAGCAAATGACTAGCATGAAATACACAATGTAAAAGCATAATTAATAGTTATGGTTTTTTTTCAGACAGGCTGATATAAGTTCTTCATTCATTTTTAATGATTTAGTAACAAAAAATTGCTGTAAAAAAATGAGATTAAATATCACTAACCAGCACCATCCCAGAGCATTGTGTATAGAAGCAGAAAGTAGCCATAAAAGCAATACCTGATATGGAACAAATTACCATATTTTACCAAATAAAATTTAAGAGCGGAGTGGAATGAATGCACCAAGCAAGCCATTAATTAGAGAATGATGCACACAAGGAAGCAATCATTAAAATGATTTTGTTCTGAAGCCTAAGAGGAAGCAACAGTCAGCATGGGAAGAGCAACTGTCACTTAGGTTAAGTGACATTAACTAGCCACTATCTTCCCAACTTACCATCTTCCTTTTCCTCTCTGCAATCTGCTCCTCAGACTCCATTTCTACTTCATTGCTAACAGGTGTTTTTTCTTCTATATCATCAATAAAATCTGGCTCCTGAAAGATGGAAATGACTGCTTTATAGAAGCTCTACTGCACTACGTACTCACGGGAAACTAAGACTAAAATAGCTGCACGTCAAGTTAGTCATCAAATCGAAAACTGCTATATGGCCAATTTCATGCTAACTTGAAGTCCAAGGCAACCTCATCAAGAAGCCAGTTTACTTGTTGAAGCATTTTTCACCCAGCACTGAATATAGTTAAACGCACAATAAGATTCAAGCTAAACAGGCCTTTTGTTATTTTTGATTGCCTAATGTAATTCTACATGAGTAACTGAATATGGGCCAATCCGTATGAGTAGTACAATATGTCTGATTCATTTATTTGTAGCAGTCTGGGGTTTTTTATGGGATGTAACCTATGGAAAGGACATTGGATAATCATGCACATTACAGATTTTGTTTACTGCATCTTCTTACTAAGGAATGTCACCTCCTCACTACCTTTTTCTTGACCTTTTGCCCTATTTAAAGCTAAATTCACACATGGCAGATTTGTTGCAGGAATTTCTGTTTTATCCAACTGAAACAACTCAAATGAATGGATCTGAATTTCAGTAAGCCATTTCTCCATTATCCTGAGTAAATGAACTCAAAGTTTCCCCCTCTTTTAGAGGGTCAAACCTGTTTCATATTGCGGATCACACCATTTTGAGCCATTTGCGATCAACTTTGGAAGCTTTAATAAAAGAAAGAAGGGAATTTTGTTTACTTACCGTAAATTCCTTTTCTTCTAGCTCCTATTGGGAGACCCAGACAATTGGGTGTATAGCTTCTGCCTCCGGAGGCCACACAAAGTATTACACTTTAAAAAGTGTAACCCCTCCCCTCTGCCTATACACCCTCCCGTGGATCACGGGCTCCTCAGTTTTGGTGCAAAAGCAGGAAGGAGAAAACTTATAAATTGGTCTAGGGTAAATTCAATCCGAAGGATGTTCGGAGAACTGAAACCATGAACCAAAAGAACAATTCAACATGAACAACATGTGTACACAAAAGAACAACAGCCCGAAGGGAACAGGGGCGGGTGCTGGGTCTCCTAATAGGAGCTAGAAGAAAAGGAATTTACGGTAAACAAAATTCCCTTCTTCTTTGTCGCTCCATTGGGAGACCCAGACAATTGGAACGTCCAAAAGCAGTCCCTGGGTGGGTAAAAGAATACCTCGATAAAAAGAGCCGAAAAACGGCCCCCTCTTACAGGTGGGCAACCGCCGCCTGAAGGACTCGCCTACCTAGGCTGGCATCTGCCGAAGCATAGGCATGCACCTGATAGTGTTTCGTGAAAGTGTGCAGACTCGACCAGGAAGCCGCCTGACACACCTGCTGAGCCGTAGCCTGGTGCCGCAATGCCCAGGATGCACCCACGGCTCTGGTAGAATGGGCCTTCAGCCCTGAAGGAATCGGAAGCCCAGAAGAACGGTAGGCTTCAAGAATCTGTTCCTTGATCCACCGAGCCAAGGTTGACTTGGAAGCCTGCGACCCCTTACGCTGGCCAGCGACAAGGACAAAGAGCGCATCCGAACGGCGCAGGGGCGCCGTGCGAGAAATGTAGAGCCGGAGTGCTCTCACGAGATCTAACAAGTGCAAATCCTTTTCACATTGGTGAACTGGATGAGGGCAAAAAGAAGGTAAGGCGATATCCTGATTGAGATGAAAAGGGGATACCACCTTAGGGAGAAATTCCGGGACCGGACGCAGAACCACCTTATCCTGGTGAAACACCAGGAAGGGGGCTTTGCATGACAGCGCTGCTAGCTCAGACACTCTCCGAAGTGATGTGACTGCCACTAGGAAGGCCACCTTCTGCGAAAGGCGAGATAGAGAGACATCCCGCATCGGCTCGAAAGATGGCTTCTGGAGAGCCGTTAGCACCCTGTTAAGATCCCAGGGTTCCAGCGGACGCTTGTAAGGTGGGACTATGTGGCAAACTCCCTGCAGGAACGTGCGGACCTGCGGAAGCCTGGCTAGACGCTTTTGAAAAAACACGGAAAGCGCCGATACTTGTCCCTTGAGAGAGCCGAGAGACAAACCCTTGTCCATTCCGGATTGAAGGAAAGAAAGAAAAGTGGGTAAGGCAAACGGCCAGGGGGTAAAACCCGATCAGAGCACCAGGATAAGAAGATCCTCCAAGCCCTGTGATAGATCTTGGCGGACGTTGGTTTCCTGGCTTGTCTCATAGTGGCAATGACATCTTGAGGTAACCCTGAGGACGCTAGGAGCCAGGACTCAATGGCCACACAGTCAGGTTGAGGGCCGCAGAATTCAGATGGAAAAATGGCCCTTGAGACAGCAAGTCTGGTCGGTCTGGGAGTGCCCACGGTTGACCCACCGTGAGGTGCCACAGATCCGGGTACCACGACCTCCTCGGCCAGTCTGGAGCGACGAGGATGGCGTGGCGGCAGTCGGACCTGATCTTGCGCAACACTCTGGGCAGCAGTGCCAGAGGAGGAAATACATAAGGCAGTCGAAACTGCGACCAATCCTGAACTAATGCGTCCGCCGCCAGAGCTCTGTGATCTTGAGACCGTGCCATGAATGCCGGGACTTTGTTGTTGTGCCGAGACGCCATGAGGTCGACGTCCGGCGTTCCCCAGCGGCAACAGATCTCTTGAAACACGTCCGGGTGAAGAGACCATTCCCCTGCGTCCATGCCCTGGCGACTGAGAAAGTCTGCTTCCCAGTTTTCTACGCCCGGGATGTGAACTGCGGAGATGGTGGAGGCTGTGGCTTCCGCCCACAGCAGAATCCGCCGAACTTCTTGGAAGGCCTGACGACTGCGTGTGCCGCCCTGGTGGTTGATGTACGCGACCGCCGTGGCGTTGTCCGACTGTATGCGGATCTGTCTGCCCTCCAGCCACCGATGGAACGCCTTTAGGGCTAGATACACTGCCCTTATCTCCAGAACATTGATCTGAAGGGAGGACTCTGTCGGAGTCCAGGTTCCCTGAGCCCTGTGGTGGAGGAAGACCGCTCCCCACCCTGACAGACTCGCGTCCGTCGTGACCACAGCCCAGGATGGGGGCAGGAATGATTTTCCCTTCGACAAGGAAGTGGGAAGAAGCCACCACTGAAGAGAGGTTTTGGCTGCCAGTGAAAGAGAGACGTTCCTGTCTAGGGACGTCGACCTCCTGTCCCATTTGCGGAGAATGTCCCATTGAAGTGGACGTAGATGAAACTGCGCAAAGGGAACTGCCTCCATTGCTGCCACCATCTTCCCTAGGAAGTGCATGAGGCGCCTCAAGGGGTGTGACTGGGTCCGAAGGAGAGAGTGCACCCCTGTCTGCAGCGAACGCTGTTTGTCCAGCGGAAGCTTCACTATCGCTGAGAGAGTATGAAACTCCATCCCGAGGTAAGTCAGTGATTGGGTCGGTGTCAATTTTGACTTTGGGAAATTGATGATCCACCCGAACCTCTGGAGAGTCTCCAGAGCAATGGTCAGGCTGTGTTGACATGCCACCCGGGAGGGTGCCTTGACTAGGAGATCGTCTAAGTAAGGGATCACCGAGTGGCCCTGAGAGTGTAGGACCGCCACCACGGATGCCATGACCTTGGTGAAGACCCGTGGGGCTGTCGCCAGGCCGAAAGGCAGTGCCACAAACTGAAGGTGTTCGTCCCCGATGGCGAAACGCAGGAAGCGTTGATGCTCTGGTGCAATCGGCACATGGAGATAAGCATCCCTGATGTCGATTGAGGCTAGGAAGTCTCCTTGGGACATCGAGGCGATGACAGAACGGAGAGATTCCATCCGGAACAGTCTGGTTCTAACGTGTCTGTTGAGCAGTTTGAGGTCCAGAACGGGGCGGAATGATCCGTCCTTTTTTGGCACCACGAACAAGTTGGAGTAAAAACCGCGACCACGTTCTTGAATGGGAACGGGAATCACAACTCCTTCTGCCTTCAGAGTGTTTACCGCCTGAAAAAGTGCATCGGCTCGCTCGGGGGGCGGAGATGTTCTGAAGAAACGAGTCGGAGGACGAGAGCTGAGCTCTATCCTGTAACCGTGCGACAGAATGTCTCTCACCCATCGGTCTTGGACATGTGGCCACCAGGCGTCGCAAAAGCGGGAGAGCCTGCCACCGACCGAGGATGCGGTTTGGGGAGGCCGAACGTCATGAGGAGGCCGCCTTGGAGGCAGTGCCTCCGGCGGTTTTTTGGAGGACGTGACTTAGACCGCCATGCAGAAGAATTCCTCTGGCCCTTCTCTGACCTGTTGGACGTGGAGGATTGGGACCTGGCTGAGGGCCGAAAGGACCGAAACCTCGATTGAATTTTTCGTTGCTGAGGTCTGTTTGGTTTGGACTGGGGTAAGGACGAGTCCTTTCCCTTGGATTGTTTAAAATTTCATCCAATTGCTCGCCAAACAAACGGTCGCCAGAAAATGGCAAACCGGTTAAGAACTTCTTGGAAGCAGAGTCTGCCTTCCATTCGCGTAGCCACATGGCCCTGCGGACTGCCACCGACTTGGCGGACGCTACCGCTGTACGGCTCGCTGAGTCCAGGACGGCGTTCATGGCGTAGGACGAAAAGGCCGATGCCTGAGAAGTCAAAGACACAACTTGCGGAGCAGAGGTACGTGTGACCGCATTAATCTCAGACAGACAAGCTGAGATAGCTTGGAGTGCCCACACGGCTGCAAAGGCCGGAGCAAAAGACGCGCCTTTGGCTTCATAGATGGATTTCATCAGGAGCTCTATTTGCCTGTCAGTGGCATCCTTGAGCGACGAACCATCTGCCACTGATACTACGGATCTAGCCGCCAGTCTAGAGACTGGAGGATCCACCTTGGGACACTGAGCCCAACCCTTAACTACGTCAGGGGGGAAGGGGTAACGTGTGTCATTAAGGCGCTTAGTAAAGCGCTTGTCCGGAAATGCTCTGTGCTTCTGGACAGCATCTTTGAAGTTAGAGTGATCGAAAAACGCACTCTGTGTACGTTTGGGAAACCTAAACTGGTGTTTCTCCTGCTGTGAAGCCGACTCCTCTATAGGTGGAGTTGGGGGAGAAAGATCTAGCACATGGTTGATGGACGCTATAAGGTCATTTACTATGGCGTCCCCTTCAGGTGTATCAAGATTGAGAGCAACGTCAGGATCAGAGCCCTGAGCTGCGACCTCCGTCTCATCCTCCAGAGAGTCCTCATGCTGAGACCCCGAACAGCGTGATGAAGCCGGGGAAGGTTCCCAGCGAGCCCGCTTAGCCGGTCTGGGACTGCGGTCCGTGTCGGAGTCCTCCCCGTGGGACCTAGGTGTCACCCCAGGAGCACTCTGCTGCACCGACCGAGAGGGGCCTGGGGGCGATGAACTCACAGTGCCCGGGGCCTGTGTGACCGATCTGGACTGCAAGGCTTCTAGTATCTTAGCAGACCATCTGTCCATAGACTGAGCCATGGATTGTGAAAGCGACTCAGAGTTTCTCAGCCAAAACTGCAAACTCTGTCCCTGCCACCTGGACAGTGGAAGCCGGGGGCCGAGGGTCCCACCAGTGCCCGAGGCTCCGGCTGAGTGAGTGCCACAGGGGCCGAGCATTGCACACAGTGAGGGTAGGTGGAACCTGCAGGTAACATAGCCGCACAAGAGGTACAGGTTGCAAAATAAGCCTGTGCCTTGGCACCCTTGCTCTTTGCGGACGACATGCTGTAGTCTCCTCTGAGAGTGATCACTGAGGGTATATAGCCAAAAGCAAAACAATGCGGCCGAACAGAGAAAATGTATACAAATCTATATATATAATTGCCTTATTCTGTCTGTCTGTCTGTCTGTCTGTCTATCTGTCTGTCTGTCTGTCATGCTCCAAAATTGTGTCCTTACGGTGACACAAAGCTGATTGGCCGCTGGGCTCGCCATGGCCCCGCCCCCCCACACGGATTGGCCGCTCGCCCAGGCTGCGCCCCCACACGGATTGGCCAGCCGCTCGCCCAGGCTCCGCCCCCCCCACAGATTGGCCTCTCGCCCCGGCACCCTGCAGGCATTGGCAATTCAGCCACGCCACGCCCCGCCCCCCTCACGCAATGCACGTTAGCTCTGGCCCCACCCCCTCCCTCCCCCCGCGCATTTCTCTAACTGACACGGCTGTCACGGAGGTCAGTACGGTACTCCCTATCCCCCCCCAACCCCACCCCCCCCCCCCCCCGGCCCCCGCTCCCAAAGGGGTGGTGTGGATACTCGCATGGTTACAAGCGCTGTCACGGAGGTGAGTACTGTACTCCCTCCCCCTCCCCCGGCCCCCGCTCCCACGGCAGTGGTGGGAGTGGTGTGGATACGTTGGTAACCATGCTCGCATGGTTACAAGCCCATCAAGGTCCTGCTGCGCCGGAAGGTCCACACGCACACACACAAACATACACACACATCAGATCACACTCACACTCACTCTCATACACACCTCACACACACCTCACATCGCATCCACATACTCACGACATCCTGGGATATCGCTTGCTTCTCGGCGGCGAAAATGTGCTGTTGTGATCTTCCAGGACCTGACGGAGGATCACATGGCCAGAAGCATGTGATATCCCCGGATGTTGTGAGTATGAGCGCGTAAGTGCGATATCGTCAGTGTCTGTGTGTGTGAGTGGATGCGATCGGGTGTGTGTGAGTGGATGCGATCGGGTGTGTGTGAGTGGATGCGATCGCGTGTGTGTGAGTGGATGCGATCGGGTGTGTGTGTGAGTGGATGCGATCGGGTGTGTGTGTGAGTGGATGCGATCGGGTGTGTGTGTGAGTAGATGCGATCGGGTGTGTGTGTGAGTGGATGCGATCGGGTGTGTGTGTGAGTGCATGCGATCGGGTGTGTGAGTGTCGGCAGAGGAGCAGGGCGTGCTGGAGGAGGCTGGGAGCAGAGAGGCTGATCATGGGGAAGAGGGAAATGCTGATGCTGAAGGAGGCTGGGATGGGAAAGCTGGGAAGAAGGAGGCTGGGAGGAGAGAGGCTGATCCTAGGGAAGGCTGGGGAGAAGAGGCTGATGCTGAGGGAGGCTGGAAGGAGAGAGGCTGATGCTGAGGGAGGCTGGGACGAGGGAGGCTGATGCTTAGGGAAGCTGATGCTGGAGGAGGCTGGAAGAACAGAGGCTGATGCTGGTGGAGGCTGATGCTTGGAGAGGCTGATGCTGGGGGAGACTGGGACAGGAAGGCTGATGCTGAGGGAGGCTGGGAGGGGGAGGCTGGGAGGAAGGAAGCTGGGAGGAGAGAGGCTGATCCTTGGGAAGGCTGGGAAAGGGAGGCTGATGCTGAGGGAGGCTGGAAGGAGAGAGCCTGATGCTAGGGACAGAGACGCTGATGCTGGGAGGAGAGAGGCTGATGCTGCGGGCAGAGAGGCTGATGATGCGGGTAGAGAGGCTGATGCTGGCGCAGCATGGCGGATGGAGCACGTTTGGTAATGCGCAGCATGGCGGATGGAGCACGTTTGGGAGTGCGCAGCATGGCGGATGGAGTACGTTTGGGAGTGCGCAGCATGGCGGATGGAGCACGTTTGGGAGTGCGCAGCATGGCGGATGGAGCACGTTTGGGAGTGCGCAGCATGGCGGATAGAGCACGTTTGGGAGTGCGCAGCATGGCGGATGGAGCACGTTTGGAAGTGCGCAGCATGGATGATGGAGCACGATGGGGGGTGCGCAGCATAGGGGATAGAGCACGATGGGGAGTGCGCTGCATGGGGCATGGAGCACGATAGGGAGTGTGGAGCACGATGGAGAGTGCACACCTCTCCCCAACACACACACACGCGCGCGCGCGCACTGCACAACACACCACACACACACACTGGAAACCACAAACAACTGCCCTACACAGACACCCACACACAGACAACGCTGCACACACAAATATACGCACATACCGCACATATATATAACAAAAATCATACATGAACTACACAATACGTAAATTCTAGAATACCCGATGCGTAGAATCGGGCCACCTTCTAGTATTATATATATATATATATATATATATATATATATATATATATATATATATATATATATACAAATATTATATATATATATATATATATATATATATATATATATATATATATATATATATATATATATATATATATATATATATATATATATATATATATATATATATATATATATATATATTATATATATATTATATATATATATATATTATATATATATATACATATACATATATACACACTTCGGCACCCAAGGGGGGCCAGCACCGGGTATGCTCCAGCCCTCACTGCCGACGTCCAGTCGACCGTCCCGCCCTTACCCCTGACTGGCAGGCCCGGGGGCGGGAGTTATGGTACTAGGCCGCAGAAGCCGGGGACTAAATTTAATAACGCGGCCGGCAAACAGGCGCGGTCGGCGCGGTAGTCCCGGTCGTCACAGAAAAACAGCAGCCGCTGCAGCGTCTGTAACACAGGCGCTCCATGCGCCGTCCCCAAGGGGACACAGAGTACCTTATAGATGCAGGGCCTGTCCCTGATCATACTCAGTCTCCTGTCCGTCAGATTCCCCCAGGGGCTGCGGAGGGAGCCCGGTCCCAGTGAATGGTGACCGGTTAGGATCCCACTTCTCCCAGAGCCTCTAAGGGATGGGGAAGGAAAAACGGCATGTGGCTCCAGCCTTTGTACCCGCAATGGGTACCTCAACCTTAACAGCACCGCCGACTTAGTGGGGTGAGAAGGGAGCATGCCGGGGGCCCTGTTAGGGCCCTCTTTTCTTCCATCCGATACAATCAGCAGCTGCTGCTGACTAAAATGGGAGCTTGAGTGAATGTGTGCCTCCTTCAACACAAAGCATAAAACTGAGGAGCCCGTGATGCACGGGAGGGTGTATAGGCAGAGGGGAGGGGTTACACTTTTTAAAGTGTAATACTTTGTGTGGCCTCCGGAGGCAGAAGCTATACACCCAATTGTCTGGGTCTCCCAATGGAGCGAAAAAGAAATGATACTTTCTCCTGGAAAACGTACTGATTTAACATTAATATAAAGTTGGTTTCAAAGTTTTTGTCAAATTTAGTGACAAAAGCTTTGACTGTTTAGGATAGGGTGACAGACGTGGGTTCTCTCCTGTCCCAGTATTTTTACATCTGTGTGAGACTTCCTTCCAACAGGTGTTTTTTGCATGTGAAGCATGTATACACAAGTAATGTCTGTACAGTTATCTTACTGTATGGTCCATGTAGTTCTGGAATATGGATTCACATGTGCTACTGAACATAAGGATAAGGAAGTTAGAAGCCACAACAATTACTCCTATAACTGTCTTCTCTTCAGTGTTGTGGCTGTATGGGAATGTAGAAGGAGATTAACCCTTTACAAGAAACTAATCTTGAAGATTCACCCTTTAGAAGCAGCTGCATCATCCATTATTAGCTGGGTGACGTATTACATATTCGCAGAGATATATTATATTCAGCATGATTTGAAGTTCAGGCTTCTGGTGAGAAGTAAGGAAACATTTTGCCAATTTGCGCTTTGCTGCTCACAGGGATGTCTGTCTGTACATGTCCCCTCTGAATTGTAAAGAGCTGCGGAATATCTTGATGCTATATAAAAATTATTATTACTAATTGGGGAATCAGTTCTCTATTCACATTCTATGAAATGACAAGTAGAAAAAAAAATCCACACCCTCCCAATTGGTATCGTCGGGGGAAGGGGGGGGTTAATCTCCGAACTGAGAGCCCAGTCTGACAGTGATTGTAAAACATCATGTTTTGTGTGTCTAACACTCAGGGAAATCATCTGATTTGCAAATGACATTTGAGAAAAGTTTTAAAACGAAAGAAGGGAATTTTGTTTACTTACCGTAAATTCCTTTTCTTCTAGCTCCTATTGGGAGACCCAGACAATTGGGTGTATAGCTTCTGCCTCCGGAGGCCACACAAAGTTATTACACTTTAAAAAGTGTAACCCCTCCCCTCTGCCTATACACCCTCCCGTGCATCACGGGCCCATCAGTTTTGGTGCCAAAGCAGGAAGGAGGAAACTTATAAATTGGTCTAAGGTAAATTCAATCCGAAGGATATTCGGAGAACTGAAACCATGAACCAAAGAACAATTGAACATGAACAACATGTGTACACAAAAGAACAACAGCCCGAAGGGAACAGGGGCGGGAGCTGGGTCTCCCAATAGGAGCTAGAAGAAAAGGAATTTACGGTAAGTAAACAAAATTCCCTTCTTCTTTGTCGCTCCATTGGGAGACCCAGACAATTGGGATGTCCAAAAGCAATCCCTGGGTGGGTAAAAGAATACCTCGATAAAAAAGAGCCGAAACAACGGTCCCTTCTTACAGGTGGGCCACTGCCGCCTGAAGGACTTGCCTACCTAGGCTGGCGTCTGCCGAAGCATAGGCATGCACCTGATAGTGTTTTGTAAAAGTGTGCAGACTCGACCAGGTAGCTGCCTGACACACCTGCTGAGCCGTAGCCTGGTGCCGCAATGCCCAGGACGCACCTACAGCTCTGGTAGAATGGGCTTTCAGCCCTGAAGGAATCGGAAGCCCAGACGAACGGTAGGCTTCAAGAATCGGTTCCTTGATCCACCTAGCCAAGGTTGACTTGGAAGCTTGCGACCCCTTACGCTGTCCAGCGACAAGGACAAAGAGCGCATCAGAACGGCGCAAGGGCGCCGTGCGTGAAATGTAGAGCCTGAGTGCTGTCACAAGATCTAACAAGTGCAAATCCTTTTCACATTGGTGAACTGGAGGAGGGCAAAAAGAAGGTAAGGCGATATCCTGATTGAGATGAAAAGGGGATACCACCTTAGGGAGAAATTCCGGGACCGGACGCAGAACCACCTTATCCTGGTGAAACACCAGGAAGGGGGCTTTGCATGACAGCGCTGCTAGCTCAGACACTCTCCGAAGTGATGTGACTGCCACTAGGAAGGCCACCTTCTGCGAAAGGCGAGATAGAGAGACATCCCGCATCGGCTCGAAAGATGGCTTCTGAAGAGCCGTCAGCACCCTGTTAAGATCCCAGGGTTCTAGCGGACGCTTGTAAGGTGGGACTATGTGGCAAACTCCCTGCAGGAACGTACGGACCTGCGGAAGCCTGGCTAGACGCTTTTGAAAAAACACGGAACGCGCCGATACTTGTCCCTTGAGAGAGCCGAGAGACAAGCCCTTGTCCAATCCGGATTGAAGGAAAGAAAGAAAAGTGGGCAAGGCAAACGGCCAGGGAGTGAAACCCTGATCAGAGCACCAGGATAAGAAGATCCTCCAAGTCCTGTGGTAGATCTTGGCGGACGTTGGTTTCCTGGCCTGTCTCATGGTGGCAATGACCTCTTGAGATAACCCTGATGACGCTAGGAGCCAGGACTCAATGGCCACACAGTCAGGTTGAGGGCCGCGGAATTCAGATGGAAAAATGGCCCTTGAGACAGCAAGTCTGGTCGGTCTGGGAGTGCCCACGGTTGACCCACCGTGAGGTGCCACAGATCCGGGTACCACGATCTCCTCGGCCAGTCTGGAGCGACGAGGATGGCGCGACTGCAGTCGGACCTGATCTTGCGTAATACTCTGGGCAGCAGTGCCAGAGGAGGAAATACATAAGGCAGTTGAAACTGCGACCAGTCCTGAACTAACGCGTCTGCCGCCAGAGCTCTGTGATCCTTGGACCGAGCCATGAATGCCGGGACTTTGTTGTTGTGCCGAGACGCCATTAGATCGACGTCCGGCGTTCCCCAGCGGCAACAGATCTCCCGAAACACGTCCGGGTGAAGAGACCATTCCCCTGCATCCATGCCCTGGCGACTGAGAAAGTCTGCTTCCCAGTTTTCTACGCCCGGGATGTGAACTGCGGAGATGGTGGAGGCTGTGGCTTCCGCCCACAGCAGAATCCGCTGAACTTCTCGGAAGGCTTGAAGACTGCGAGTGCCGCCCTGGTGGTTGATGTACGCAACCGCCGTGGCGTTGTCCGACTGTATTCGGATCTGCCGTCCCTCCAGCCACCGCTGGAACGCCTTTAGGGCCAGATACACTGCCCTTATCTCCAGAACGTTGATCTGAAGGGAGGACTCTGTCGGAGTCCAGGTTCCCTGAGCCCTGTGGTGGAGGAAGACCGCTCCCCACCCTGACAGACTCGCGTCCGTCGTGACCACAGCCCAGGATGGGGGCAAGAAGGATTTTCCTTTTGACAAGGAAGTGGGAAGAAGCCACCACTGAAGAGAGGTCTTGGCTGTCCGTGACAGCGAAACGTTCCTGTCTAGGGACGTCGGCTTCTTGTCCCATTTGCGGAGGATATCCCATTGAAGTGGACGCAGATGAAACTGCGCAAAGGGAACTGCCTCCATTGCTGCCACCATCTTCCCTAAGAAGTGCATGAGGCGCCTCAAGGGGTGTGACTGACCCCGAAGAAGAGATTGTACCCCTGTCTGTAGTGAACGCTGTTTGTCCAGCGGGAGCTTCACTATCGCTGAAAGGGTATGAAACTCCATCCCGAGGTAAGTCAGCGATTGGGTCGGTGTCAAATTTGACTTTGGGAAATTGATGATCCACCCGAACCTCTGGAGAGTCTCCAGAGTGACGGGTCAGGCTGTGTTGGCATGCCACCCTGGAGGGTGCCTTGACTAGAAGATCGTCTAAGTAAGGGATCACCGAGTGGCCCTGAGAGTGTAAGACCGCCACCACTGCTGCCATGACCTTGGTGAAGACCCGTGGGGCTGTCGCCAGGCCGAAAGGCAGTGCCACGAACTGAAGGTGTTCGTCCCCGATGGCGAAACGCAGGAAGCGGTGATGCTCGGGAGCGATTGGCACATGGAGATAAGCATCTTTGATGTCGACTGATGCTAGGAAGTCTCCTTGTGACATCGAGGCGATGACAGAGCAGAGAGATTCCATCCGAAACCTTCTGATGCTCACATGCTTGTTGAGCAGCTTGAGGTCTAGAACGGGACGGAATGATCCGTCCTTTTTTGGCACCACGAACAAGTTGGAGTAGAATCCGTGACCATGTTCCTGAGGTGGAACGGGAATCACCACTCCTTCTGCCTTCAGAGTGTTTACCGCCTGAAAAAGTGCATCGGCTCGCTCGGGGGGCGGAGATGTTCTGAAGAAACGAGTCGGAGGACGAGACCTGAGCTCTATCTTGTAACCGTGAGACAGAATGTCTCTCACCCATCGGTCTTGGACATGTGGCCACCAGGCGTCGCAAAAGCGGAAGAGCCTGCCACCGACCGAGGATGGGGTTTGTAGAGACCGAAAGTCATGAGGAGGCCGCCTTGGGGGCGGTTCCTCCGGCGGTCTTTTTAGGACGTGACTTAGACCGCCATGCCGAAGAGTTGCTCTGACCCTTCTGTGACCTGTTGGACGTGGAGGATTGGGACCTGGCTGAGGACCGAAAGGACCGAAACCTCGATTGAATCTTTCGCTGCTGAGGTCTGTTCGGTTTAGACTGGGGTAAGGACGAGTCCTTTCCCTTGGATTGCTTGATAATTTCGTCCAATTGCTCGCCAAACAAGCGGTCGCCGGAAAATGGCAAACCGGTTAAGAACTTCTTGGAAGCAGAGTCTGCCTTCCATTCGCGTAGCCACATGGCCCTGCGGACTGCCACCGAATTGGCGGATGCTACCGCTGTACGGCTCACCGAGTCGAGGACCGCGTTCATGGCGTAGGACGAAAAAGCTGTACGGCTCACCGTGTCGAGGACCGCGTTCATGGCGTAGGACGAAAAAGCCGACGCCTGAGAAGTCAAAGACACGACCTGCGGAGTAGCGGTGCGTGTGACTGCCTTAATCTCAGACAAACAAGCTGAGATAGCTTGGAGCGCCCACACGGCTGCAAATGCTGGAGCAAAAGACGCACCTATGGCTTCATAGATGGATTTCATCAGGAGCTCTATTTGCCTGTCAGTGGCATCTTTGAGCGATGAGCCATCTGCCACTGATACCACGGATCTAGCCGCCAGCCTAGAGACTGGAGGATCCACCTTGGGACACTGAGCCCAACCCTTAACTACATCAGGTGGGAAGGGGTAACGTGTGTCATTAAGGCGCTTAGTAAAGCGCTTGTCCGGATATGCTCTGTGCTTCCGGACAGCATCCCTGAAGTTAGAGTGATCGAAAAAAGCACTCCTTGTACGTTTGGGAAACCTAAACTGGTGTTTCTCCTGTTGTGAAGCTGACTCCTCAACAGGTGGAGTTGGAGGAGGAAGTTCTAGCACCTGGTTAATGGACGCTATAAGGTCATTTACAATGGCGTCTCCTTCAGGTGTATCAAGATTGAGAGCACCGTCCGGATCAGAGCCCTGAGCTGCAACGTCCGCCTCATCCTCCAGAGAGTCCTCATGCTGAGACCCTGAGCAGCGTGATGAAGTGGATGAAGGTCCCCAGCGAGCCCGCTTAGACGGTCTGTGACTACAGTCCGAGTCGGAGTCCTCTCCGTGGGACCTGTGTGTCACCTCAGGAGCAGTTTGCTGCTCTAACCGAGGGGGGCCTGGGGTCAATGATTCAACCGTGCCCGGGGCCTGTGTTACCGGTCTGGACTGCAAAGCTTCAAGTATTTTAGCAGACCATTTGTCCATAGACTGAGCCATGGATTGTGAAAGGGAGTCAGAAAGTTTCTCAGCCAACACTGCAAACTCTGTCCCTGCCACCTGGACAGTAACTGCCGGTGGTTCTACCTGAGCCGAGGGTCCCACCAGTGCCTGAGGCTCCGGCTGAGTGAGTGTCACAGGGGCCGAGCATTGCACACAATGAGGGTAGGTGGAACCTGCAGGTAACATGGCCGCACAAGAGGTACAAGTTGCAAAATAAGCCTGTGCCTTGGCACCCTTGCTTTTTGCAGACGACATGCTGTTATCTCCTCTTAGCAAACAGTGAGGGTATATAGCTAAGCAAATACTGCAGCTGAGCAGAGCAAATGTATACCCAATATGGATGGATATATATATATATATATATATATATATATATATATACACACTGCGGCACCCAGGGGGGCCAGCACCTGTAACAGGTGCGGCTTACCGACCGCGCACAGCGGTTGTGTGTCCACCAGATTCCCTGCCTGGGCCTCCCAGCGTTATGAGCGCTTTCAGAAGTTCTCCTCCAGCAGCAGCGATGTAATAATGGCTGCCAGCGTTCTGTGAGGAGGGAGCCGTGGGCGTGCCTTAAAAAGTGCGGGAATCTGGTGCCCCACGGTGCTCAGTGAGGGGGGAGGAGGATACTAAGTATGCTCCAGCCCTCACCGCTGACGTTAAGTCTAGCGTCCCGCCCTTGCCCCTGACTGGCAGGCCCGGGGGCGGGAATATGCGGTACTAGGCCGCAAAAGCCGGGGACTCGAGTTATAAGCGCGGCCGGCAAACAGGCACGGTCGGCGCGGTAGTCCCGGCGGCCCCAAACACAGCGCAGCTGCTGCAGTGTCCGATCCACAGGCGCTCTACGCGCCGTCCCCAAGGGGACACAGAGTACCTCAAAGAAGCAGGGCCTGTCCCTGATGACATCCAGACTCCTGTCCGTCAGGATCCCACAGGGGCTGCGGAGGGAGCCCGGTCCCAGTGCCTGGTGACCGGCTAGGATCCCACTTCTCCCAGATCCCCTAAGGGATGGGGAAGGAAAACGGCATGTGGCTCCAGCCTGTGTACCCGCAATGGGTACCTCAACCTTAACAAAACCGCCGACCCAAGTGGGGTGAGAAGGGAGCATGCCGGGGGCCCTGTGAGGGGCCCTCTTTTCTTCCATCCGATAAAGTCAGCAGCTGCTGCTGACTAAAATGTGGAGCTTGCGTGAATGTGTGCCTCCTTCAAAACACAAAAAATAAAACTGATGGGCCCGTGATGCACGGGAGGGTGTATAGCAGAGGGGAGGGGTTACACTTTTTAAAGTGTAATAACTTTGTGTGGCCTCCGGAGGCAGAAGCTATACACCCAATTGTCTGGGTCTCCCAATGGAGCGACAAAGAAAAACGGATAGTAGCCAAGATTAGAACACATAGTTCCTCTTTAAAAAGCGGCCAGAAAGAGGGGTGTTAAAGATTATCTGTAAAAAGGTGAAAAGTGGTCACTTTTTTACTATTTTATTCTTGCTGTTCCCTTGAGTATTCGGTTTTGGTAGTTTGTTTTAAAAAAAATAAATAAAAAAAAAAAATTCTGCCAAACTGTTCCAGAAATATGGGCTTATCTGGTGATATTTGGTCGCAATGTTTAATTTTAATCTATCAATGTGGTATTCCTCACAAGGTAAAAATGCAGAGCAGATTAACCCCTTCACGACCTTGGACGGATCTATCCGTCATGGAGCGTGGCAGGTTAAGCCCCGCCCCCTGCCGCGGGCAGGCGGCGGCGGTCGGCACACATATCAGCTGTTTTCAACAGCTTACATGTGTGCCTGCATGTTGCGAGTGGAATCGCTTCCACTCGCAACATTTAACCCCTTAAATCTCATCTATATGCGCGCGGCAATGATTTTTACTTACCGCCACCCCCACCGGAAGTCACGTGAGTGATCACGTGACTTTCGGTGGTTGCCATCGTAGCACAGGGTCATGTGATGACGCCTGCAGCTATGATGTTTCACTTTCGTTTTCCCTCGGCTCGGAGCAGAGGGAAACAGGAAGTGACTGTATCTCCTGTTTACAGCTGTATAGCTGTGATCAGCAGATAGATAAGAGCGATCGGATTGCTGATCGCTATAGCCCCCTAGGGGGACTAGTAAAATAAAAAAAAAGTAAAAAAAAGTTTTAAAAAATAAAAAAATTAAAAAAAAAAAACCTAAAAGTTCAAATCACCCCCCTTTGAAATCACCACCCCATTGAAAATTAAAGGGTTAAAAAAATAAATATACACATATTTGGTATCGCCGCGTTCAGAAATGCCCGATCAAAATATAGAATCAATTAATCTGATTGGTAAACGGCGTAGTAGCAAAAAAATTCCAAACGCCAAAATTACGTTTTTTGGGTCGCCGCATGTTTTACGCAAAATGCAATAACAGGCAATCAAAACGTAGCATCTGCGCAAAAATGGTACCATTAAAAATGTTAGCTTAAGACGCAAAAAATAAGCAGTCACTGAGCCATAGATCACGAAAAATGAAAACGCTACGTGTTTCGAAAAATGGCGCAAAACGTGCGCCACTTTTATTGGACAAACTTGTGAATTTTTTTTAACCCCTTAGATACAAGTAAACCTATACATGTTTTTTGTCTACAAACTCGCATCGACCTGAGGCATCACATAGATACATCAGTTTTACCATATAGTGAACACTGTGAATAAAACATCCCAAAAACTATTGTAAGATCACACTTTTTTTGAAGTTTTTCCACACTTGGAATTTTTTTTGCTGTTTTCCAGTACACTATATGGTAAAACCTATGGTTTGATTTAAAAGTACAACTCGTCCCGCAAAAAATAAGCCCTCATATGGCAAGATTGACAGAAAAATAAAAAAGTTAAGTCTCTCAGAAGAAAAAAAGCAAAAAACAAAAACGCAAAATGCCCGGGGGCTGAAGGGGTTAAAGACATGTCACCAAAGAATCCTGTGAGTAACACCCCATTCATAAAGCATACACCCATGGTCCTGTGTCCCCCAATAAGGCAAGAGAGAAATTAAAAATACACCAAAAAATTAGCAAATCAAAAATCAACAGAATATGCCAGAGAACAGAGGGAATAAAATAAGCAAAGACTAGTCACTTTTGACCTGATAAAGGGTTCTCTTTAAAACTGCTTTATATGAGAGCATTGAAGAAAATATACACATTTTTCTAAAGCACCTTATAGGAACATTGAGTTCTTGG
Source organism: Anomaloglossus baeobatrachus (assembly GCF_048569485.1). Classification (NCBI taxonomy): domain Eukaryota; kingdom Metazoa; phylum Chordata; class Amphibia; order Anura; family Aromobatidae; genus Anomaloglossus; species Anomaloglossus baeobatrachus. The sequence continues at coordinate 371,325,719 of NC_134356.1, forward strand.
TCTTAAAAAAAACCAAAAAAAACCCCTATAAAACATTAACCAAGAGTGACTGTGGTTGTCAAGCATGTGCACAACCACTCTATTCAGAGTCTGTGCTAATTGAAACCCTGCAGATTTAGAATTCTGAAAGATAAAGCAGAGACTGGCAGATCCAGACAGTCCACCTATTACAAAGGCCATTGTTCTTGGGGTATTTTATTCATCATGTTCACTATATGGTAAAACTGACATATTGGTACTGTAACTCAGGTCAGTACACGTTTGTAGATACCAAACGTGTATAGCTTTACTTTTATCTAAATGGTGAAAAAAAATTCAAAAGGTTGTCGTCCCCTCCAACAAAAAAAAGTTGCGCTTTTGGCATCATTTTCTGTGACCCGTAGTGTTCTAATTTTTCGGGATCTGGGGATGAGTGGCAGCTTATATTTTGGGTCTCGAGCTGACGTTTTTAAGGATACCATATTTGCGTAGTTACGATGTTTTAATCACCTGCTATTGCATTTTAATGCAATGTTGCAGTGACCCAAAACATTTCATTTTGGCGTTTGGAATTTTTTGGACGCTAAGCCGTGTACCAATCAGATTAATTTGTTTTATCTCATGATAGACAGGGCGTTTTTGAATGCGGTGATACCAAATGTGTGTATATTATTTTAATTTTTGAATTGTTTAATTTTCAATGGGGCGAATGGAGGCGATTTGAACTTTTAGGGTTTTTGTTTGTTGTACTAGTCCTCCTAGGGGACTTTGTGGATCAGCAGTCTGATTGCCTGTGTATTTCTGATAATCAGAGCATCAATCGCTCTGATCAGCAAAAATACACTGACCCTTTAAGAGCCATTGCTCTGTCGGCTCTTAGTGGAATTACGTCAGGATAGCGAAAGGGTTCGTCACATGACTCCCTCGCTACCATGGCAACCATCGGCTCCCCGCGATTATGTTGCGGCAGAGAACGGCGAGATCTCCGCCGCGGCCATTTAAAATTGTGCTATCACATATTGACAGCGCAATCTAAGTGGCATGCAGGTTGCAGATCCACCCGTGCCTGTTAGCCCCACATGTCTGCTGATTTGATCAGCAGACAGTGCGGGGATCACTGTCGGCTTACCGCAGCAGCCAGCGGATTATCGTGACACTAACACTGTTAACGCCTTCACAACCCAGCGATTTTCTGTTTTCGCATTTTTCTCTTTCTTCTAAAAGCCATAACTTTTTTATTTTACCCTCAATATAGCCATATGAGGGCTTGTTTTATTGCGGGAGGAGTTGTACTTTTAAAGGACACCAATCATATTCTGCCACATATTGTACTTGCAAACAGGGAAAAAAATCCAAGTGCGGTGAAATTGCAAAGCAAAAAAAAAGGTGCATACCATGTTCACTCTATGGTAAAACTGACCTGGCATTATGATTGCCCAGTTCTGTATGAGTTTGTAAGATACCAAATATGCATAGTTTATTTTTATTTAGGTGGTGAAAAAAAAAATAAATCAGAAGTTTGCAAGTTTGTCACAAAAAAACCCCCAACAAATTGTGCTTTTGTTGAGCCCACACTAAAGGGGGACACATGACCTATGATGCACCTGTAGCCACTGAGCTCCATTCTTGTCGCCAGCGCTGCAGGTAAGAATGAGAGCAGCAAAAAGAAACGCAGCGCTGGACCATGGGATGGTGAGTAAAACAAAACGGCAGCCAGGGTAAAGAGGTTTTCTGAAACCAGAAAATCATTTTAAGATTATATAGTAGTTTAAAAACAGCAAGTTAAATGCTGGAAGTGCCTTCTGGGAGACATTTTATTTTTAAATATCTAATTCTATAGCTGGTGATACAAACAAAAAGAAAAAAGAGTAACTGTCTTTGTTAATGAGGTAATATGGCAGCTATTGAGCAACAGGTCATTTTTGTAGAATAGTTTATAGAAATCAACAGCAGGGGATTTCCTCCACAATGGGTGTAGTGTATAAAATTCTACACAATATGTACATTTTGCTTTTGAAGGCAATCAATCAATACATGATGCGGACTAAAAAGAAGGGAATTTTGTTTACTTACCGTGAATTCCTTTTCTTCTAGCTCCAATTGGGAGACCCAGACAGTGGGTGTATAGCTACTGCCTCTGGAGGCCGCACAAAGAACTACACTTAAAAGTGTAAGGCCCCTCCCCTTCTGGCTATACACCCTCCCGTAGGAGTACGGATTCCTCAGTTTTAGTACCAAAGCAAGGAGGAGGAAAGCCAATAACAGTTTCAAAAACAAATTCAATCCGATAACAAGATCGGAGAACTTAAGAAACAACATGAACAACATGTGCACCCGAAAAACGAAACCCTAAGAACAAATAGGGCGGGTGCTGGGTCTCCCAATTGGAGCTAGAAGAAAAGGAATTTACGGTAAGTAAACAAAATTCCCTTCTTCTTTTTCGCTCCTAATTGGGAGACCCAGACAGTGGGACGTCCAAAAGCAGTCCCTGGGTGGGTAAAAAGATACCACATGAACGGGCTGTCAGACAGCCTCTTCCTACAGGTGGGCCACCGCCGCCTGAAGGACCTGTCTACCTAGGCTGGCATCTGCCGAAGCGTAGGTATGCACTTGATAGTGTTTGGTAAACGTGTGCAGACTCGACCAGGTAGCCGCCTGGCACACTTGCTAAGCCGTAGCCTGATGCCGCAATGCCCAGGACGCACCCACGGCTCTGGTAGAATGGGCCTTCAGTCCAGATGGAATCGGAAGCCCAGCAGAACGGTATGTGTGAAGAATTGGTTCCTTGATCCACCGCGCAAGGGTGGATTTGGAAGCTTGCGATCCCTTATGCTGACCAGCGACTAGGACAAAGAGCGCATCAGAACGGCGTAGAGGCGCCGTGCGAGAAATGTAAATCCTGAGTGCTCTCACCAGGTCCAACAGATGTAAACCCTTTTCAAATTGGTGAACTGGATGCGGACACAAAGATGGCAAAGTGATATCCTGATTGAGATGAAAGGAAGAAACCACCTTGGGAGAAAACACCGGAATTGGACGCAGTACTACCTTGTCTTGGTGAAACACCAGGAAGGGAGATTTGCAAGATAACGCCGCTAGCTCGGACACTCTTCGAAGAGACGTGACCGCCACAAGAAAAACTACTTTTTGTGAAAGCCGAGAAAGGGAAACCTCTTTCAACGGCTCGAAAGGCGGCTTCTGGAGAGCAATGAGAACCTTGTTCAGATCCCAGGGTTCCAATGGCCGTTTGTAAGGAGGAACGATATGACAAACTCCTTGGAGAAAAGTGCGTACTTTAGAAAGCCGTGCCAAGCGCTTCTGAAAGAATACGGATAGCGCGGAGACTTGACCCTTAAGCGAGCTAAGCGACAAACCTTTTTCCAACCCAGACTGCAGGAAGGAAAGAAAAATTGGCAATGCAAATGGCCAGGGAGAAAACCCTTGAGCCAAGCACCACGCTAAGAATATCTTCCACGTCCTGTGATAGATCTTAGCTGAGGATGGTTTTCTAGCCTGTCTCATTGTGGCAACAACTTCATGAGATAAACCTGAGGCCGCTAGGATCCAGGACTCAATGGCCACACAGTCAGGTTCAGGGCCGCAGAATTCAGATGGAAAAACGGCCCTTGAGACAGCAAATCTGGACGGTTTGGTAGTGTCCACGGTTGGCCTACCGTGAGATGCCACAGATCCGGGTACCACGACCTTCTTGGCCAATCTGGAGCGACGAGTATGGCTCGATGGCAGTCGGACTTGATTTTCCGGAGAACTCTGGGTAACAACGCTAGAGGTGGGAACACATAGGGGAGTCGGAATTGCGACCAATCCTGAACCAAGGCGTCTGCCGCCAGCGCTCGGTGATCGTGAGACCGTGCCATGAAAACTGGGACCTTGTTGTTGTGCCGTGACGCCATCAGATCGACGTCCGGCGTCCCCCAGCGGCAACAGATCTGTTGAAACACGTCCGGGTGAAGGGACCATTCTCCTGCGTCCATGCCCTGGCGACTGAGAAAGTCTGCTTCCCAGTTTTCCACGCCTGGGATGTGAACTGCGGATATGGTGGACGCTCTGCTTTCCACCCACGTCAAAATCCGCTGGATTTCTTGAAAAGCTTGGCGACTGCGTGTTCCCCCTTGGTGGTTGATGTACGCCACCGCCGTGGAATTGTCCGACTGAATCCGAATCTGCGTGCCTTCCAGCCATTGTTGGAAGGCTCGCAGGGCAAGATAGATTGCTCTGATTTCCAGAACATTGATCTGCAGGGTGGACTCTTCCTGAGTCCACGTCCCCTGAGCCCTGTGGTGGAGAAACACCGCTCCCCACCCTGATAGGCTCGCATCCGTCGTGACCACTGCCCAGGACGGGGGAAGGAACGACTTTCCCTGTGACAATGAGGTGGGGAGAAGCCACCAACGCAGAGAGTCCTTGGCAGTTTGAGAGAGGGAGACAGTCCTGTCGAGGGACGTCGATTTCCCATCCCATTGGCGTAGAATGTCCCATTGTAGAGGGCGCAGATGAAACTGCGCGAACGGGACTGCCTCCATTGCTGCTACCATCTTTCCTAGGAAATGCATGAGGCGCCTCAGTGAGTGCGACTGGCTCTGAAGGAGAGATTGCACTCCAGTCCGTAGCGAGCACTGCTTGTCCAGTGGAAGCCTCACTATCGCTGAGAGAGTATGAAACTCCATGCCAAGATAAGTCAGAGATTGGGTCGGGGTTAGATGAGACTTTGGAAAGTTGATAATCCACCCGAAACTCTGGAGAGTGTCTAGTGCCACCTTCAGACTGTGTTGGCATGCCTCTTGAGAGGGTGCCTTTATAAGCAGGTCGTCTAGATACGGGATGACCGAGTGACCCTGCGAGTGCAGAACAGCTACTACTGCTGCCATGACTTTGGTGAAGACCCGGGGGGCTGTTGCCAGACCGAAAGGTAACGCTACGAACTGTAGGTGTTCGTCGTGTATGACGAAGCGTAGGAAACGCTGATGCTCTGGTGCAATCGGCACGTGGAGATACGCATCTTTGATGTCTATTGATGCTAGAAAATCTCCTTGAGACATTGAGGCTATGACGGAGCGTAGGGATTCCATCCGGAACCTCCTGACTTTTACGTGTCTGTTGAGCAACTTTAGATCCAGGACGGGTCGATACGATCCGTCCTTTTTTGGGACCACAAACAGATTGGAGTAAAAACCGTGACCTTGTTCCTGAAGAGGGACGGAGGTCACCACTCCTTCCGCCTTTAGAGCGGCCACCGCCTGCAACAGAGCATCGGCTCGGTCTGGTGGTGGAGAAGTTCTGAAGAAACGAGTTGGCGGACGAGAACTGAACTCTATCCTGTACCCGTGAGACAGAATATCCCTCACCCAACGGTCTTTGACGCGTGACAGCCAAATGTCGCCAAAGTGGGAAAGCCTCCCACCGACCGCGGGTGTGGGAATCGGAGACCGCAAGTCAGGAGGACGCCGTCTTGGCAACGGTTCCTCCGGCTGTCCTTTTTGGGCGTGACTGAGACCTCCAAGAATCTGAGCGTCTCTGGTCTTTTTGAGTCTTTTTTGACGAGGCGAATTGGGACCTGCCCGGTCCTCGAAAGGACCGATAACCAGACTGACCCTTCCTCTGTTGGGGTTTGTTTTGTCTGTGTTGCGGTAAGGATGAGTCCTTACCCTTGGAGTGTTTGATGATTTCATCCAAACGCTCTCCAAACAATCGGTCACGAGAAAAAGGCAAATTGGTTAAGCACTTCTTGGAATGAGAATCTGCTTTCCAATGTCTCAACCACAGGGCCCTACGCAAAACAACGGAGTTGGCTGACGCCACTGCCGTGCGGCTTGTAGCGTCAAGAACAGCATTAATCGCGTACGACGCGAATGCCGCCATTTGCGAGGTCAATGGTGCTACCTGCGGGGCAAATGCACGTGTGACTGAGTCGACTCGCGCAAGCCCGGCTGAGATAGCTTGGAGTGCCCATACGGCCGCAAAAGAAGGCGCTAATGACGCTCCAATCGCTTCATAGATGGATTTCAGCCAGAGCTCCATCTGCCTGTCAGTGGCATCTTTAAGTGCCGCTCCATCTTCAACTGCAACCAAGGATCTAGCTGCAAGCCTGGAAATTGGAGGATCCACTTTTGGACACTGGGTCCAACCCTTGACCACCTCAGGGGGAAAAGGGTAGCGTGTATCTTTAAGCCGTTTAGGAAAACGCCTTTCAGGATAAGCGTGGGGTTTCTGGATTGCGTCTCTAAAGTCAGCGTGGTCCAGAAAAGTGCTTAATGTACGCTTAGGGTATCTGAAATGGATTCTCTCGTGCTGCGAAGCTGACTCCTCTACAAGAGGAGCTGGTGGGGAAATATTTAACATCTTATTGATGTTAAATATAAGATCATTAACTATGGCGTCACCATCTGGTGTATCTAGATTGAGAGCGGTCCCAGGATCAGAATCCTGATCAGTTACGTCCGCCTCATCACCCATAGATTCATCTCGCTGGGATCCTGACCATTGAGATGAATGTGAAGGCCCGTCATAGCGAGCCCGCTTAGGCTGCCCGGGGCCATCGTCCGAGTCAGAGTCTTCACCCTGAGGTGTATATGCCCGTCCCGGAGCTTGGAGCTGAGGGGGACCAGGGGGCAATGATTGCACAGTGTCCGTGGCCTGAAGTACAGGCCTAGCTCGCAATGTGTCAAGAATTTGTGACATAGTGAGAGACATTCTGTCAGCAAAAGCTGCAAACTCAGTTCCTGTCACCTGGACAGCATTCACAGGTGGTACACCCTGGGTCACGTCCAGCAGAGGTCCCGACTGTGCAAGCGCCGCAGGGGCCGAGCACTGCACACAATGGGGGTCCGTGGAGCCTGCTGGTAGAAAAGTCCCACATGCGGTGCAGGAAGCATATAATGTCTGTGCCTTGGCACCCTTGCGTTTTACGGACGACATGCTGCTGGCTCTCTGCAATGTGAGAGAGTCTATAGCCAAAGGGCGACCAGCGCTATGTAATACCAAGTATTTGTAGAAACAAAATACTAAGAATACTACTGGCACAAGAGGGGGTGAGCCCTGAGGGCTGCTTACCGCCCGCTGAATAGCGGGTAAGAGGCGCAGAATTCCTTGTCTGGGTCTCCCCGGCTCCCCTCTGCAGCTCAGCGTGTCAGCAGGAATGGCTGCCGGCGTCTGTGGAGAGGGGCGGTCCGTGGGAGTTCCCAAACAGAAGTGCGGGAAACAGTGTCCCCTCTGTGCCGATTGTGAGGGCTGGAGTATGTAAAAACGACTCCAGCCCTCGGCGCTGATGCACTGGCCAGCGTCCCGCCCCTCTCCTGACTGGCAGGTCTGGGGGCGGGAACGAACGGAAGCAGGCCGCAAAAGCCGGGGACTCGAGTTATCAGCGCGGCCGCCGTAAAAGCGCGGGCCGCGCTGAAGTCCCCGGCGCACCACAAGTGCCAGCCGCGCCGCAGTCCCAGCGGCCGGCGTGACCGATTTCCAGAAGTGGCCAGCGTCCCGCCCCTCTCCTGACTGGCAGGTCTGGGGGCGGGAACGAACGGAAGCAGGCCGCAAAAGCCGGGGACTCGAGTTATCAGCGCGGCCGCCGTAAAAGCGCGGGCCGCGCTGAAGTCCCCGGCGCACCACAAGTGCCAGCCGCGCCGCAGTCCCAGCGGCCGGCGCGACCGATTCCCATAAGTGTGCCTGCTTCAGCGAAGCTGAATGAGGCCATGGCACAAGCGCCGTAGCGCTGATGTCCCCCGGCGCACTACAACACCCAGCATGCTGCGGTGTGAGCGCCAAATGCACGGGGACACAGAGTACCTTGAGGAAGCAGGGCCATGTCCCTGATGTACTCCGCTCCATCCAGCATCTTCTCCAGGGGCTGTAGATGGAGCACGGTCTCAGTGCCTGGAGACCAGTAAATCCCACTTCACCCAGAGCCCTGTAAAAAGGGATGGGGAAGGAATCAGCATGTGGGCTCCTGCCGCCGTACCCGCAATGGGTACCTCAACCTTACAAACACCTCCGACATACAGTGGGGTGAGAAGGGAGCATGCTGGGAGCCCTGTATGGGCCCTCTTTTCTTCCATCCGACATAGTCAGCAGCTGCTGCTGACTAAAAACAATGGAGCTATGCGTGCGTGTCTGACCTCCTGCGCACAAAGCTAAAACTGAGGAATCCGTACTCCTACGGGAGTGTGTATAGCCAGAAGGGGAGGGGCCTTACACTTTTAAGTGTAGTTCTTTGTGCGGCCTCCAGAGGCAGTAGCTATACACCCACTGTCTGGGTCTCCCAATTAGGAGCGAAAAAGAAAGGTTATGCTCTAATAATTTAGTGAGGGATTGTTTTAGTAACAGATCCCTTAAATAAAATTAAAGGAAAATTCAGATTAATACAAATACAGTGCTGAAATATCGTGCTAGTTATCACTGCTGGAAATTTGCATCATACAGCAATTACAATCAAATCTGTTAGATTGATAAACTGGTGTAAACGCAAAATATATCATGCCAAGGGGTTGGATATGGAGCTTTAAGTTACTCTTAAAAGTATTATACCCCTTCAGGGGAAACCATTGTGTCACATACCAATTAAATGGCATAATATGGGTGTGGCTCAATTATCACTTTAACACTAGAAGTCCCAGGAATTTCGAGCTCCATAGGGTTCCAATGGTAGAAATGTCAAATGACCCCTCTCTGGGACTTTTAGTGTTAAAAACAGGAAATATAAATTTGTGCAGGCAGAACAAAGGCACAAACACTAGATTACCTGGTTATTAGAGATAGACAGTCGAAGAGGGGAAAGTTTCCTCTGTTTATCTGGTGATTTCAGTTTGCCAATGGCACCATCATTGTCTAGCAGAAAGTTCTGATTTTGAGATTCTCTTTCTTTAGATGTATCTTTTTCTTTTCTTCCTTTTTTCCTCCTAGTATCATAACCACTGATGAAATTTTCTGTCGGTTCAGAACTGCATCGTAGCACTGGGCACTCTGGATTGTCTTTGAGACACGCACAATCCACCTTGTATTTGCTGAATAAACAAAAACATCACAGATTACATATTCCAATACCAGCAGTTGTGTCATCAAAAGTAACTATGATAAATTGGATGGGCATGGGATGAAGGAATAATTGAATAGTAAAATGTTTAATAAAAGTTCCTGTTTAAAGGGAACCTGTCACCAGTTTTTTTGCCCTATAAGCTGCGGCCACCACCACTGGGTACAACATAAACACTTTATAATATTCACCTAGAAGGTCGCTCCGGTGCAGACTGGACAGATGGGTGGCTTCATTCTACGGGAGCAGCGCCTCCCCTTTCTTCTTTCTTTGCCCTCTTTATTCTGAAGCCAAGGTGCATAACGCGTCTATGTCATACACACGCGCTAGCAGGGCAGTTCAAAGTATTGTAGTGCGCCTGCGCGGGACCTCAATGCTGGCGCGTGTGTATGACAGACGCGTCATGCACCATGGCTTCAGAATAAGGAGGACAAAGATGGCTGAAAGAGGAGGCGCCGCGTCCCAGAGAATGAAGCCACCCATCTGACCAGTCTGCACTGGAGCGACCTTCTAGGTGAATATTATAAAGTGTTTTTTATGTTATACCCAGCGGTCTTGGGCTCTTATATACAGCATGTTAGAATGCTGTATATAAGAGCCCAGTGGTGGTGGCCGCAGCTTATAGGGCAAAAAACTGGTGACAAGTTCCCTTTAATAACTAAAGTGTAATTTCACTGAAAACACCACTCAAGCGGTTTTTGGAGTTTATTTTTCAGTGCTGGAATGGAACTTTAAGTGTAAGCCCTCTGTCATATACTCCCTTTCTGGCGTCCTCATCTTTTTTCTGTGCTACTCCGGTTTTGTGGTACTATCTTATGCCTGTAACTTCTGACTGGACGGAAGCCAGAAGTGATGACACAAGCTCCCAATGCAACTGTAAGAGAGCCAGAATGAGGCTTTCAGACATGTATTGAGTTGTGACCTCCGCTGCGCTCCATAAAACACTAGAGCTGCCGGGCAGGTAACAGAATCACAGGAGACCGACTGGAGAACTGCTGAAAAGATGAAGACTGTGGCAGGTGAGTGCCAGATAGTTGGCAAGGACTTACATTTAAAGCTCCACTCCAGCGCGAACTTAAAATAAAAACAAAACAAAACAAAACCCAACAACAAAAACCATGCTGAAGTGGTGTTTAAAACAAATCTGGTTAAAGAAAAAAAAAAAGATATCACAACTCCTGATATGTTTTACCATATACTTGCCTGCATATTTACAAACATAGTACAATATATTTAGCACTTTGCTTGGAAGACCGAGGCTCTCCTGAGCTGAGCCAACCAACTCAAAAAAGGTACATATGAAACGGTTTCCTCCAGTTGGGAGACCGAGGGGTTGGGACGGGACGTCCGACCCAAGCACAGATTGTGTTTCACAGATGTGACAGACTGGCATAAGCTTGTGTATGGATGCACCCCAACTGCTAACCAAGCTGCTCCAGAATTTATTTTTAATAGGGTAATAATCCACTGACTAAAAACAGACATGGGCCATTTGACTCACCAAACTGCATAATCAAAGTCAAATGCGATTGTAACTTCTGCACCTTTTGGAATGTTTGAAATTGAATATATATATAAATGAACTGTTCCTTCTTCAACAATATGCCGCACCTACAATATGAAGATACAGGTTAATTAAAACATAAAATACTATTGCATATAATAAAATCAGCAGTTGCCAGCATAATTCTCCCTTTTTCAATACCTGAACAATTCTGTACAAAACTAATAATATTCTGGAAATGATACCCTAATAGTAAACCTAGAACAAAGAGGAGTTCCTTACCTCAGCATTAGGTGAACAAGATCTTCTAATAAATCTAGCTTCATTGCCAAATGTCCTTGCATCAACACACATTTCTAACCCATGAAATTTAGAGTAAAATAAAACAAATGGGTATGGTCTATAAAGGAAAAAAAACAAACAAAAACATTTATAAGGATTGAATAATCTCAGCCAATATTAAAAGGTATACTCAAAATACTATTACATGGGAATTTAACGGGCATACTGGTTTCATGCAAGCATATCTAAGTAATGAGTTGCCAGGACCATGCAGTGGTCATTTACGATGCATTTTGCAGTAAACGCATTGTATTTGGACATCAACATGGAATTTTCTGTGCCCAAAGTGAAAAACTGCTCAGTTTTCAAGTAATAAGAACATCATACGTGAATGTGTCACATGGGGTTACTCATTCAACATGCAAGATAGTTACCTCTCCATTAAAGGGGATTGTCTCAACTTATAAAATCAAGTAATGCTGCAATTTTACCTCATATTATAAATCCTCAGCAATCGATAACAGAGGAAATCTTAATTTTTTAATGAATGGCTTATCAAAAATTACAGGTCAGCTCAGAACTGAAGACAAGGAGTGCACACTTGCAAGCCGTTTCCAATACAGGTGGCAAGCGCTGTTCTGACGTTGCACAGATCGCTGGATACAGCCAGCTTCCGTCTCCCTGCTGCAGGCAAAGCTGCCTGTCTTAGCAGTATGAGACAGCACAAAGTTCGGAAAAGCAGCTGAGCCATGCTGGCGGCCAAACTTCCAATCTCAGGATAAGATCAGAACCTCACAGTCCCTTTAACCCCTTCAGCCTCGGGGCACTTTCCGTTTTTGTATTTTTGCTCCCCTTCTTCCGAGAGCCGTAACTTTATTTTTTTGTTAATCTTGCCATATGAGGGCTTGTTTTTTGCGGGACAAGTTGTACTTTTAAATGAAACCATAAGTTTTACCATATGGTGTACTGGAAAATAGCAAAAAAATTCCAAATGCGGATAAATTGCAAAAAAAGTGTGATGGCACAATAGTTTTTGGGATGTTTTATTCACGGTGTTCACTATATGGTAAAACTGATGTGTGGGTATGATGCCTGAGGTCGGTGCGAGTTTGTAGACACCAAACATGTATAGGTTTACTTGTATCTAAGGGGTTAAAAAAAATTCACAAGTTTGTCCAATAAAAGTGGCGCACGTTTTGCGCCATTTTCCGAAACACGTAGCGTTCTTATTTTTTGGGATCTATGGCTCAGTGACTGCTTATTTTTTGCGTCTCGAGCTGACGTTTCTAATGGTTGGAATTTTTTTGCCACTACGCAGTTTACCAAATCGGATTAATTGATTTTATATTTTGATAGATCGGGCATTTCTGAACCCGGCGATACCAAATATGTGTATATTTATTTATTTTTTAACCCTTTAATTTTCAATGGGGGGAAGGGGAGGTGATTTGAACTTTTAGGTTTTTTGTTTTTTTTTTATTTTTTAAAACTTTTTTTCACTTTTTTTTTATTTTACTAGTCCCCCTAGGGGGCTATAGCGATCAGCAATCCGATCGCTATTATCTATCTGCTGATCACAGCTATACAGCTGTAAACAGCAGATACAGTCACTTTCTTTTTCCCTCTGTTCCGTGCCGAAGGAAAACGAAAGTGAAACATCATAGCTGCAGGCGTCATCACATGACCCTGTGCTACGATGGCAACCACCGAAAGTCACGTGATCATGCACGTGACTTCCGGTGGGGGCGGCACTAAGTAAAAAACATGGCCGCGCGCATTTAGATCTTGCTGCCAGACTTTGGCAGCAAGATTTAAGGGGTTAATGGCCACGGGTGGAAGCGATTCCACCCGCGGCTAGCAGGCACACATCAGCTGTTGAAAACAGCTGATATGTGTGCCGACCGCCTGCCCGCGGCAGGGGGCGGGGCTTAACGGGACACGCTCCATGACGGATATATCTGTCCATGGTCGTGAAGGGGTTAATGAAATTTCAATGTGTAGTAATAACTACCTTTGATAGGCTAGCTGCAGTTAAATCACTACTAAAAATGCTTGTTTGAAGGAACCTAACAAGCGTTATTCAAAACACTTGGCAGACAGTGTAATGCTAGAAGCAGTAGGTTCTTGGATTAATCAATATGAGGCCTAGTTGTCCAACATCCGGATGTGTACTGCAGTAACACTGACCTCAGTAAGAAACTACCAATGTTATCAGCAACATTATCAGAAGGTTTCCCAGTGACCTTGATGTACAAGTAAACTACTGCTACCAAGTAGACCGTCTGAACTTAAGCTGAGTGGCCCAGAGGTATGGAGGAACCAGAGGGAGAGCAACAAAAGAACTCTTAGCTCCGGGAAAACCACCTGGAAATGAGAGACTGAGCTATGTTGTAAGAACAACATTGCTCAACTAGAGACGGATGTCAGAAGCATGCAAAAAAACAAGACAAGCATTGGAGAAAACCACAAATGGAAATTCCATTAAAGTACAATAAGTGTTTACAAGAAAACCTGGATCACTGAACTATGGCACAAAGACAAAATGGATTCTAGGTGAAAGCAGATGTAGAATTGGGCAAAGGGTATGGTCTTGAGGACATAACACTCAACTTATGCAGAGTATAGAAGTCTTTCTCAGAAGTCAGTACTCTGGGATTGCAACTGAAAACTCCATGCATGTGACCTTCATCAGTAGATTGTCCAGATAAGGGGTAATAAGTTACGGTATTCAAAGGAAGTGGTATGAGGGGTGGGGGTGGACAAAATCATTCTGAAAACCTTAACGTCACTGTTAGTCCAAGATGATCGTAGGGCTTCAAATATGACCCAAACATAATTAACAGTGATGAAGGAAATTGCTGATTTGAACTTGCAATGGGCACGATAAGATAAACATCCCTGTAACATTAGTGTGATTACTGATGCAGATATACATTTTGAAAACTTGGAACTAGCAGAAATCTGTAAAGGATCCCCAGAAAACGAATAGATCTGGTTAAGTCCTAGAAGGGGACTATTACGACCAATACTTCCCTAATCAAGGTATCATCTACATCAAGGAGGAGAAAAATGCTCTCTTTCCCCCCTCCATGCCTGTGGAGGTCCTAACATTCTTGCCTGGCAGGCCCTCCAAGTTTGGAAGACAGGAAGGATTCAGTGTAATCCTAAAACAAGTTGTCGCAATGAGCAAAGAAAACCGCTTATAAAATTTTAGAAAGGCAAGACAACCGCCTTTAAAGTTCATCAAAATTTGATTTACTGAAGAATGAACTTCAAAAAGGCATGATACTTAAAGGAACAAAACCAGTCATCTTTGGCCAACAAGGAAATCTGACACCAAGATTTCACTAATCTATTAAAATTGTAAGTGATCATGCTAAGATTTTATCAACTGTGCCTTTAAAAACATCTTGCAAAGAAGTCAGGAGGGAGGTGATGTCCTAGTTCTAATATTTCTTGCCTATCACTTCATTGAGACAAGGGTACCTACCTTTTAAAGAAGTAGCCATTAGCTTCAAACTGCTCCCGAAGCATGAATTTTCCTCTGTATTCAATTATTAATGTTTCAGGTTGCAAGTCTTTTGCTGCTTTTAATATTTTTTTGTTCTTCTGCATATAACTCTGTTAGAAACAGATCAATTAAAAATGTTGCACAGTTTTGTTATTCGTTTTACAGGAAAGCTAACCTTATGATCCTTACACAATACATTAGCCATAAAGACATTTTCTCCATGCACTTTGCTACATGAAATGTGTAAAAATATAATTGGCAGTACCTGGCTGTTTCCATATATCCAACTGCAAAGAAAGAAGTACCTAAGTACCCATACTCTTCCTTCCCTGCTCAATCACATTGTTTAACCCCTTCAGCCCCAAGCCTATTTTGACCCTAAAGACCAGGCCATTTTTTGCAATTCTGACCAGTGTCACTTTATGAGGTTATAACTCTGGAACGCTTCAGCGGATCCCGGTGATTCTGAGATTGTTTTTTCGTGACATATTGGGCTTCATGTTAGTGGTAAATTTAGGCCGATATTTTTTGCATTTCTTTGTAAAAAAAACGGAAATTTCGCGAAAATTTTGAAAATTTTGTAATTTTCAAACTTTGAATTTTTATGCTCTAAAACCAACGAGACATATGACACAAAATAATTAATAAATAACATTTTCCACATGTCTACTTTACATCAGAACAATTTTGGGAAAAAAAAAAAAATTAAGGAAGTTATAGGGGTTCAAAGTTTATGAGCAATTTCTCATTTTTACAACAAAATTTACAAAGCCACTTTTTTTTAGGGACCACATCACATTTGAAGCAATTTTGAAAGGTCTACATGACACAGAACACCCAATAGTGACACCATTCCAAAAACAGCACCCCTCAGGCTACTAAAAACCACATTCAAGAAGGTTATTAACCCTTCAGGTGCTTCACAGTAACTAAAGCAATGTGGAAGGAAAAAATGAACATTTTACTTTTTGCAACAAAAATGTTAATTTAGCCTCAAATATTGCATATTCACAAGGGTAGCAGGATTAAATGAACCCCCAAAATTTGTTGGGCAATTTCTACTGAACACGCAGATACCTCATATGTGGCGAAAAAACACTGTTTGGGCGCACGGCAGGACTCGGAAGGGAAGGAGCGCCATTTGACTTTTTTGAACAGAAAATTAGCTGGAATCGTTAGCCGCACCATGTTGCGTTTGGAGAGCCCCTGAGGTGCCGAAACAGTGGAGCTCCCCCACATGTGACCCCATTTTGGAAACTAGACCCCTCATGGAATTTATCTAGATGTTTATTGAGCACTTTGAGCCTCTGGGGGCTTCACAAAAGTTAATAGAGTTGAGCTGTGAAAATAAAAAATTTTTTTTTTACCACAAAATTGTTACTTCAACCAGGTAGCTTTTTTTTCACAAGGGTATCAGGAAAAATTGCACCATAAAATGTATTGTGCAATTTCTCCTGAGTACACAGACACCTCATATGTGGTGGAAATAAAATGTTTGGGCGCACAGCAGGGCTCGGAAGGCAAGGAGCGTCATTTGACGTTTCAAACGCAAAATTGTCTGGGATAATTAGCGTATTCCATGCTGTTTGGAGACCCCCTGAGGTGCCGAAACAGTGGAGCTCCCCCACATGTGACCCCATTTTGGAAACTAGACCCCCAAGGCATAGAAAAAAAAAACAGCGGAAGATGGGGGGGGCGGCAGGTGGGGCGGCAGCAGATGGGGGGGCAGTGGCATATAAAGGGAGCATCTGTGATTGTGAGACGGCGGCTGGGATAGGGTGGGGGCGGATGGGAGAGGGCGCAGTGGATGCAGGAGCGGCAGAGGATGGGGGAGGGGGCGGGAGGGGGGGATGGGTGGGGGGGGAAAGGCGGGAGGGGGGGGGATGGGTGGGGGGGGGAGTGGGAGGTGAGATTGGGGATAGTTACCCTACAGGATGGATCTAGGCAGCTGGATCACAGGAGATGAAGGAGGCAGCAGATCGGGGAGGGTGAGAGGTGGGGGAGGGAGCGCAGCGCAGATCACGGAGGAGACAGGTGAGCAGAGCACAGATCACGGAGGAGACAGGTGAGCAGAGCACAGATCACGGAGGAGACAGGTGAGCAGAGCACAGATCACGGGGGTGAGAGGTGAGGGAGAGCGGACAGCAGATCACGGGGGTGAAAGGTGAGGGAGCACAGATCATGGGGTGACAGGTGAGGGAGCACAGATCACGGGGGTGAGAGATGAGAGAGCGCAGATCACAGGGGAGACAGGTGAGCAGAGCGCAGATCACGGGGGTGAGGTGGAGGGAGAGTGGACAGCAGATCACGGGGTGACAGGTGAGGGAGCACAGATCATGGGGTGACAGGTGAGGGAGCACAGATCACAGGGGTGAGAGATGAGAGAGCGCAGATCACAGGGGAGACAGGTGAGCAGAGCGCAGATCAGGGGGGGTGAGAGGTGGAGGGAGAGTGGACAGCAGATCACGGGGTGACAGGTGAGGGAGCACAGATCACGGGGTGACAGGTGAGGGAGCACAGATCACGGGGGTGAGAGGTGAGAGAGCGCAGATCACGGGGGAGACAGGTGAGCAGAGCGCAGATCACGGGGGTGAGAGGTGGAGGGAGAGTGGACAGCAGATCACGGGGGTGACAGGGGAGGGAGCACAGATCACGGGGGTGACAGGGGAGGGAGCACAGATCACGGGGGTGACAGGGGAGGGAGCACAGATCACGGGGGTGACAGGGGAGGGAGCACAGATCACGGGGGTGACAGGGGAGGGAGCACAGATCACGGGGGTGACAGGGGAGGGAGCACAGATCACGGGGGTGACAGGGGAGGGAGCACAGATCACGGGGGTGACAGGAGAGGGAGCACAGATCACAGGGGTGACAGGGGAGGGAGCGAACATCACGGCGGTGACAGGGGAGGGAGCGCACATCACGGCGGTGACAGGTGTGGGAGCGCACATCACGGCGGTGACAGGGGAGGGAGGACACATCACGGCGGTGACAGGTGTGGGAGCGCACATCACGGTGGTGACAGGGGAGGGAGCGCACATCACAGCGGTGACAGGGGAGGGAGCGCACATCACGGCGGTGACAGGGGAGGGAGCGCACATCACGGCGGTGACAGGGGAGGGAGCGCACATCACGGCGGTGACAGGGGAGGGAGCGCACATCACGGCGGTGACAGGGGAGGGAGCGCACATCACGGCGGTGACAGGGGAGGGAGCGCACATCACGGCGGTGACAGGGGAGGGAGCGCACATCACGGCGGTGACAGATGAGGGAGCGCACATCACGGCGGTGACAGATGAGGGAGCGCACATCACGGCGGTGACAGGTGTGGGAGCACACATCACGGCGGTGACAGGGGAGGGGGCGGGTAGCTGACCACGGGGGTGAGAGGTGGGGGGAGCGTGCAGCACATCACGTAGGGGAGGGGGCGAGCAGCACATCACGGAGGGGAGGGGGCGAGCAGCACATCACGGAGTGGAGGGGGCGAGCAGCACATCACGGACGGGAGGGGGCGGGCACCGATCACGAGGGGGAGGGGCCGGGCAGCAGATCGGAGGGAGCGGTGGCACTATGACAGATGGAGGAGGACAGGGATCGTGCAGCACATCACGGAGGTGAGGGGCCGGGCAACGATCACGAGGGGTGAGGGGCCGGGCAGCAGATTGGGGGGAGCGGTGGCACTGTGGCAGATGGAGGGCGGCGGCGGCAGCGGATCGGGAGGTGTGGGGGTGAGGGTGCGGGCAGGAGATCGGGGAGACAGGTGGCAGATCGTGGAGGGCAGCGGCGGCGGCGGATCGGGACGCTTTTCGCCGGTTTCATACAGTGCAATGGCAGCACGGCAACTTCCGGGTCCCATGCTCCGGTCTCATAACAGCATGGGACCGGAGCTTGTCGCCCTGCCATTGCACTGTGTACACTCACTGTGCTGGCGTGCTGCAGGGACAAGTGAAGCTGATGGGGGCGGTCACCGGCAACAGGTCCACTGTGATTGGAGAAATCGGTCACAAGGCCGATCTCTCCAATCAGAGCATTGGAGCTGGGGGAGAGTGATCCAGTGAGGTCACCCAGCTCCAGCCAATGGCCAGTGCTACAGCTGCACTGGCCAGGGCTGGATTTCAATGTTTCAGTCATTTTAAATGGCTGGAACATTACAGTGGCTGTGATTGGCTGACGAACGCCGCTCAACCAATCACAGCCTCCGTAGGTCCGGGGAGGAGGCACCACCCCTCCTAAGGTCAGGAACAGGTCCCCTCCTCCCCGAATCTGCGGTTTTTGTTAACATATTGCAGTCACCGGAGGCTCCGGTGCCGCGATTCCGCCATGACGGAAAGATCCGTCCTTGGTCGTTAAGGCCCAGGGCACAAGGACGGATCTTTCCGTCCATGGTCGTGAAGGGGTTAAATGTAACATTTTAGCCGACATTCGTGCTAGCACTGTCTATAGTGTAGGTGATCATCTTTGTAAATTTAGAGATCAGCTACAGTGACAACGTAGATTCACAAGTTTACAAAGTGCTTAATGTAAATACAATGCATACAAAGATAAATCATCTTTACTGGTGGTGGGTATGGGGTAAAGCCACTAACTAGTCCCCTTAAGATACCTATAACAACATTTCTGTAGATATTAAAAATATAGGTTAGAAAGCTGGGGATACAATAATCAGGCATAGTCTGCATAAGGCATGAATGTTTCTGTTTGATCCACACATACTCCATTGTAATGTTCAGATTGTGGAGTGTACAGGCTGCAGTACAGTGTGTTGTATCTTCATCCATGCTTAAACATTATCAATTGCCATTGAGTCAATTATTAAAAGCTATGACCTGATATATTAAGAGGGAGCAACGAGACACGAGATCCAAATTAAATTATGTATTGTGCGTAACTCATGAAAAGCAGAAAGCTCATAAGCTGAATAGACAAACTTATTTACCTCTACTGGTGGTTTAAATAGGAGATTGTTAGGGCTCAAGCTGGACTTTGCAGATTGCTCTTTTCGGTCGCTGTCACAACCTAGTCTTAGTGCTATCCTTTGGGCCTCCCTCTGAACACCTTCACTGTATTGGTTGCTGTTTGCTTCTTCATAGTGCTCCATCCAAGCTTTGATTTTACTCTCCCACCCATAAGTGGGATTGTCAGATGGATCAATTTCTGGAGCAGAACCCTAAACATGATGGAAAAAAAAAAATAAAAATCAAAAGAATGGTGCCATTAACAAAAAGCATTGTTAGGCTACATTACAGACTGCTATTGAAGTTTAATAGATTTACTTAAAATGGGCTAGTTGCAATAGTTGTATAGGGAAGGGGGGGGGGGGGGGGGGAGAATACCAGAAAAGAAAATATTTGTACCTTTACTCTAGAAGATTTTCTAGATCCTTCTCTAAAGGGCTGCGGATAGAAAATACAGTACGGTGTTAAGTACAATTACATCAGCATCTTATATTTGTCAGTGCACAGAGCTGTACCAATATGATTCATGACAAAAATTACACAATCTAAGCCTTGTATCTTCAGATCAGATAAAGCTAAACACTAGATTTACTTGCATAGTATATGGGTCATAAAGGAAGTTTCAGACATTCAAAAGTCAGCATTTTCTATGTATTCAGTATAAATACATGTATATCCTACATCAGATGTATGGAAGGCCTTAGGAGCTGGAACCATTCCATATAGAACGGGCGTTCGCTTTTGTTATACGCAGTTTAACGATCGGATTAATTTGATATTTTGATATATCAGACATTTATGAATGAAGCGATACCAAATGTATTTTTTTATTAATGTTTTATTTTCAAATAGAGCAAATGGGGGTAATCTCAATTTGTATTATAGTGTTGTGAGAGATTGACAGTGGGATTTAACTGGTTAACAGCCGCAGGCAGATCTCTGATCCACCCACGGCTATTGTAGGCACATAAAAATCGGCTGACCAGATCATCTGACAAGTACAGATGAAGATGCAGGCTCAGCCTGCAATTCTGCATCAAAGGCAGAGCACAACTTTGGACATACCAGTATGTTAGAGGTCATGAAGGGGGTTACATTTATCCGTTTTCATTCTGAGATCCTTCACTTTCATTTCCAATGTTTAACCCCTTCAGCCCCGGGGCACTTTCCGTTTTTGCTCCCCTTCTTCCAAGAGCCGTAACTTTTTTATTTTTCCGTCAATCTTGCCATATGAGGGCTTTTTTTTTGCAGGACAAGTTGTACTTTTAAATGAAACCATAAGTTTTACCATATGGTGTACTGGAAAACAACAAAAAAAATTCCAAATGCGGAAAAATTGCAAAAAGTGTGATGGCACAATTTTTGGGATGTTTTATTCACGGTGTTCACTATATGGTAAAACTGATGTGTGGGTATGATGCCTGAGTTCGGTGCGAGTTTGTAGATACCAAACATGTATAGGTTTACTTGTATCTAAGGGGTTAAAAAAAATTCACAAGTTTGTCCAATAAAAGTGGCGCACGTTTTGCGCCATTTTCCGAAACACGTAGCGTTCTTATTTTTGGGATCTATGGCTCAGTGACTGCTTATTTTTTGCGTCTCGAGCTGACGTTTCTAATGGTACCATTTTTGCGCAGATGCTACGTTTTGATCGCCTGTTATTGCATTTTGCGTAAAACTTGCGGCGACCAAAACACGTAATTTTGGCGTTTGGTAAACGGCGTAGTGGCAAAAAAATTCCAATCAGATTAATTGATTTTATATTTTGATAGATCGGGCATGTCTGAACGCGGCGATACCAAATATGTGTATATTTATTTATTTTTTAACCTTTCATTTTCAATGGGGGTAAAGGGGGGTGATTTGAACTTTTAGGTTTTTTGTTGTGGTGTTTTTTTTAAACTTTTTTTTTTACTTTTTTTTTTAATTTTACTAGTCCCCCTAGGGGGCTATAGCGAGCAGCAATCCGATCGCTCTTAGCTATCTGCTGATCACAGCTATACAGCTGTAAACAGCAGATTCAGTCACTTTCTGTTTCTCTCTGCACGCGGCCGAGGGAACACGAAAGTGAAACTTCATAGCTGCAGGCGTCATCACATGACCCTGTGCTACGATGGCAACCACCGATAGTCACGTGATCACGCACGTGACTTCCGGTGGGGGCGGCGGCAAGTAAAAAACATGGCTGCGCGCATATAGATCTTGCTGCCAGACTTTGGCAGCAAGATTTAAGGGGTTAATGGCCGCGGGTGGAAGCTATTCCACCCGCGGCTAGCAGGCACACATGTCAACTGTTAAAAACAGCTGATATGTGTGCCGCCCGCGGCAGGGGGCGGGGCGTCACGGGACACGCTCCATGACGGATATATCCGTCCATGGTCGTCAAGGGGTTAAAGAGGTGTGTGGAGCTTGTTTTTTTCAGAGCAAGGAGCTGTAATTTTTAATGGTACCATTTTGGTATACATTAGGCTTGTCAGGCAAGATGAACAAAATCAGGGATTTTGGCATTTGTCATACTAGTTTGTTGTTCACTGCACAGGATTATTAATTATATAGTTTTATAGTAATGGTTTTTAACTTTTTCTCACAATATTTGTAAGCCCTACAGTCATCCTATTAGATCCAATACACACACAGCGCGGGGGAAATAAATATTGAACAAAATGTCACCAATCGTATAAGTAACTATATTTGTAAATGCGCTATTGACATTAGTTTCTCACCAAAAGTCAGTAACAACCCCTCCAATCCACACAGGCAAAGAAATCAACTCACAGATATCCAGAAATTTAGTGATGTGTAATTATGTGAAATGACACAGGCGAAAAAGTATTAAACACACCAACTTAAGTTTATTTAATACTTCGAGGTTGTCCACTACTTTACCATTGATGGCCTATCTTGAGGATGGGTAATCAATGTCTGATTGGCCGGGGTCAGACACCCGGCATCCCCGCGCTGATCAGCTGATCTCAGTGGCGGCAGCATGTGGCCGGAAATGCTCTTTCTTCCAATAGCAGCCATGGCCGGGTACTGCACATCCACCTCCTATTGATCTGAATGAGAGGTTGAATGTGCAATATTCAGCCACTATCAGTTGACGGGGCAGCTCCGGCTGCCTGCTACCGCTGCTCGCACCGAAACAGCTGAGTGGCGAGGATGCCAGGTCTCGGACCCCGGTTGATCAGATATTGAACTCTCATAAAGATAGGCTATCAATGTAACTCTTCAAATCCTGAAGGTTCTGTGGATTCCTTATATGAACTCTGAGCTTCAGTTCTTTCTATAAATGTTCTATTGGATTCAGGTCAGGTGATTGGCTGGACCATTCTAGCAGCATAATTTTCTCTGAAATATATTTAACATTTCCCTGGCTGTGTGTTTGGGATCATCGTCTTGCTAAAATGTCCACCCTCATTTCATCTTCATCATCATGGTAGATGGCAGACAATTTTTTACCATGAATGTCTGTGCATTTGTCCATTTATCCTGTCTTTAATTATATGAAGTTTGCCAGCCTTGTATGCTGAAAAAGAGCCACACACCATAATGGTCCAACCTCAAAACATCACTGTTGGTATGGTTTTTTTAGAGACGATATGCAGTGCCTTTTGGCCTACAAACATGGTGTCTTATGGAATCCAAAGAGTTCAATTTTGTTGTCATCTGACCTGACTATATTCTCCCAGTATTTCACAGCCTTGTCTAAACGTTGTTGAGCAAATTTTAAAACACGCTAGAACATACTTTTGTTCAGTAATGGAGTCAGGTGTGGTGAACGTGCATACAGGCCATGGAGGTTGAGTGCATTACTTATTTTCTTTGAAACAACTGTACCTGCTTATTGCAGGTCTTTCTGTTGCTCACCACAGGTGGTTCTTTGCTCTCTGACAACTCTGCTCATAATGCTTTTCTCTCTCCTCTTTCTGAAATCTTGAGGTAGGTACCTGGTTGTGGATGGTTTATGGTGAAAATTTGAAAATTTTGTTGTTTCCACTTCCAGTGCTAACAAACCTTCAGCAGATTAGAAATATTTCTGTAACCAATGCTATTAGTATGATTTACAAAAGTCTCATGATAGCTCACTGGTTTTAATCATGTGATGTTTCTTGTGTAACACCTTGGTAATGAGACATCTTGTTATAGGCCATCATTTTAACCAGCTGATATTTTTCACTAAATGCAAAAAAGAAGGGAATTTTGTTTACTTACCGTAAATTCCTTTTCTTCTAGCTCCAATTGGGAGACCCAGACAATTGGGTGTATAGCTATTGCCTCTGGAGGCCA
Source organism: Anomaloglossus baeobatrachus (assembly GCF_048569485.1). Lineage (NCBI taxonomy): Eukaryota > Metazoa > Chordata > Amphibia > Anura > Aromobatidae > Anomaloglossus > Anomaloglossus baeobatrachus. The sequence goes on from NC_134356.1 coordinate 371,349,280, forward strand.
CACAAAGTATTACACTTAAAAGTGTAAGGCCCCTCCCCTTCTGGCTATACACCCCCAGTGGGATCACTGGCTCACCAGTTTTAGTGCCAAAGCAAGAAGGAGGAAAGCCAATAACTGGTTTAAAGACCAATTCAATCCGAGGAAACATCGGAGAACTGAACCATACCACATGAACAACATGTGTACCCGAAAAAACAGAAAAACCCCGAGAAAACAGGGCGGGTGCTGGGTCTCCCAATTGGAGCTAGAAGAAAAGGAATTTACGGTAAGTAAACAAAATTCCCTTCTTCTTTGTCGCTCCATTGGGAGACCCAGACAATTGGGATGTCCAAAAGCAATCCCTGGGTGGGTAAAAGAATACCTCATGATAGGGCCGTCAAACGGCCCTCTCCTACAGGTGGCCAACCGCCGCCTGAATGACTTATCTACCTAGGCTGGCGTCTGCCGAAGCGTAGGTATGCATCTGATAATGCTTGGTAAAAGTAAGTAGACTCGACCAGGTGGGTGCCTGACACACCTGCTGAGCCGTAGCCTGGTGCCGTAATGCCCAGGATGCACCCACGGCTCTGGTAGAATGGGCCTTCGGCCTTGAGAGAACCAGAAGCCCAGTAGAACTGTAGGTTTCAAGAATTGGTTCCTCGAGCCCCCGAGCAAGGGTGGATCTGGAAGCTTGCGACTGTTTACGCCGACCAGCGACAAGGACAAAGAGTGCATCCGGGTGGCGCAGGAGCGCCATGCGGGAAGTAGAACCTGAGTGCTCTCACCAGAACCAACAGATGCAAATCTTTCTGAAATTGATGGACTGGACGAGGACACAAAGAAGGTGAGGTGATATCCTGATTGATATGAAAATGGGATACCACCTTAGGGAGAAATTCCGGAACCGGACGCAGAACTACCCTGTCCTGGTGAAGGACCAGGAAGGGAGTTTGTATGAGAGCGTTGCTAGCTCGGAAACTCTCCTAAGAGACGAGACCGTTACTAGAAGGCCACTTCCCGTGAAAAACGGGAAGGGAGACATCCTTCAAAGGCTCGAAAGGCGGCATCTGGAGAGCAATTAGAACCTTGTTCAGATCTCAGGGCTCTAACGGCCGCTTGTACGGAGTGCTGAGAAGACAAACTCCCCGTAGGAACGTGCGTACCTGAGGAAGTCGTCGTTTCTGAAAAAATACAGATAGCGCTGAGACTTGTCCCTAAAGGGAACTGAGCGACAACCCATTTTCCTACCTAGATTGCAGGAAGGAAGGAAACATAGACGATGCAACCGGCCAGGGAGAAACACCCTGCGCCGAGCACCGAGATAAGAACATCTTCCACGTCCTGTGGTCAATCTTGGCGGACGTTGGTATGCTAGCCTGTCTCATGGTGGCAACCACGTCCTGAGGTAATCCTGACGACACTAGGTTCCAGGACTCAATGCCACACCATCCGGTTGAGGGCCGTAGAATCCAAATGGAAGAATGGCCCTTGAGACAGCCAGTCTGATTGGTCTGGTAGTGCCCCCGGTTAGCCTACCGTGAGGCACCACAGAACCGAGTACCACAACATCCTCGGCCAATTTGTAGCGACGAGGATGGCGCGGCCGCAGTCGGTCTTGATCTAGCGCAGTACTCTGGGCAACAATGCCAGAGGTGGCACCTAAGGTAGCTGGAACTGCGACCAATGCTGAACTAAGGCGTTTGCCGCCAGAGCTCGATGATTGTGAAACCGTGCCATGAAGCTGGCACATTGTTGTTGTGCCGTGACGCCATTAGATCGACGTCCGGCCTCTGTCAGCGGCGCCAGATCTCCTGAAACCCGTCCGGGTGAGGAGACCATACTCTTTCGGCCACACCTCAGCGACTTAGGAAGTCAGCTTCCTAGTTTCCACACTTGGGATGTGAATTGTGGATATGGTGGATGCCGTGTCTTCCACCCACATCAGAACCTGCCGGACTTCCTGGAAGGCTTGCCGGTTGCGCGTTCTTCCTTGGTGGTTGATGTATGCCACCGCTGTGGAGCTGTCCGACTGAAGTCGGATATGCTTGCTTTCCAGCCGCTGTTGGAAGGATTGTAGGGCAAGATACACTGCTCTGTGTTCAAGAACATTGATCTGAAGAGTGGACTCTTGCTGAGTCCACGTACCCTGAGCGCTGTAGTGGAGAAAAACTGCTCCCCACCCTGATAGACTCGCGTCTGTCGTAACTATCGCCCAGGACGGGGATAGGAAGGACCTTCTTTTTGACCAAGAGGTGAGAAGAAGCCACCACCGTAGAGATTCCTTGGCCGCCTGAGAAGAACGACGACTCTGTTGAGGGACATCGACTCCTCGTCCCATTGGCGGAGAATGTCCCATTGTAGTGGACGCAGTAAAACTGCGCGAAAGGAACTGCCTCCATTGCTACCATCTTACGTAGGAAGTGCATGAGGCGTGTCAATGTGTGCGACTGGTTCTTAAAGAAGAGCTTGCAGCCCGTAGTGAATGCTGTTTGTCTAGCGGCAGCTTCACTATCGCTGAGAGAGTAAGAAACTCTATGCCTAGATATGTTATCGATAGGGTCGGGGTCGGATCTGACTTTAAAAAGTTGATGATCCACCCAAAACTCTAGAGAGTCTCCAGCGCAACGTTCGGGCAGTGTTGGCATGTTTCCTAAGAGAGTGCCTTGACAAGTAGATCGTCTAAATACGGGACCACAGAGTGACCCTGAGAGTGCAGGACTGTGACTACTGCTGCCCTGACCTTGGCGAAGACCAGTTGGACTGTCGCTAGCCGGAAGGTAGAGCTACGAACAGAGGGTGTTCGTCTCCTATAACGAAGCGTAGAAACGCTAGTGCTCTGGATCAATCGGCACGTGTGGATAAGCATCCTTGATGCCTAATGATGCTAGGAAATATCCTTGGGACCTTGAGGCGATGACATGGCGGAGGGATTCCATCCGGAACCGCCTGGTGTCCACGAGCTTGCTGAGCATTTTTAGATCCAGAACGGGACGGAACGGCCCGTTGTTATAGGTACCGCAAAGAATTTGGGGTAAAAACCGTGACCTTGTTCCTGAAGAGGAACGGGGGTCATCACTCTTTCTGCCTATAGAGTGCACCCTGTTTGCAGAAGAGCAGCGGCCCGGCCGGGAGGTGGAGAAATTCTGAAGAATCGAGTTGGAGGACGAGAAGTGAGCTCTATCCTGTACCCGTGAGACAGAATGTCTCACACTCAATGGTCATTGACCTATGGCAGCTAAATATCGCCAAGGCGGGAGAGCCTGCTACCGACCGAGGCCGCAAGTCATGAGGAAGCCGCCTTGGAAGCGGGTTTTCCGACTGTCGCTTTTTTGGGCGAGACTGAGCCCGCTAAGAATCTTAGCTCCTCTGATCCTTTTGAGTCCACCTTGGACGAGGAAAAATGGGACCTGCCCGAGCCTCGAAAAGGCCGAAAACCCCGACTGCCTCTTGCTCTGTTGGGGTTTGTTGTGTCCGGGCTGAGGAAAGGATGAATCCTTACCCCTGGACTGTTTGATGGTTACATCCAACGCTCACCAAACAGTCGGTCAGCAGAAAAAGGCAACTGGTTAGGCAACCTTTTTTGGAAGCAGAATCTGCCTTCCATTCACTTAACGAGCAGACCAGGCTCTGCTTAAAAACACGGAGTAGCGGAGGCTACCGCCGCACGGTTCGCAGAGTCCAGGACAACCTGAATCGCGTAAGAAACAAATGCAGACATTTGAGAGGTTAAGGATGCCACCTGCGGCACAGATGTACGTGTAACCGTGTCAATCTGTGTAAGACAAGCTGAAATAGCTTGGAGTGCCCCAAGGGAGAGAATGCCGGAGCCAACGGTGCGCCGACAGCCTCATAGATGGCTTTCGACCAGAGATCCATCTGTCTGTCAGTGGCATCTTTGAGTTTGCAGTTCCATCTCCCACTGCAACTATGGATCTAGCTACAAGTCTGGAGATTGGAGGATGCCGCTCGGGACATTGGGTCCAGTCCTTGACCAAGTCAGGGGACAGGGATAGCGTGTATCCTAAGCCGTTTGGAGAAGCGCATATCTGGATAAGCGTGGTGTTCCTGGACTGCCTCTCTGAAGGCAGAGTGGTCCAGAAAAATACGTGAAGCTGACTCCTCCACTGGAGGAGTTGTGAGAAATAACCCACATTCTATAGATGGACGCTATAAGATTATTTACTATGGCGTCACAATCAGGTGTATCCAGATTGAGAGCGGTCTCAGGATCAGAATCCTGAGCCGCTACTTCCGCCTCATTACACAGCGAGTCCTTCTGTTAGGACCCTGATGAAACCGAGGCCGCTCATAGCGAGCCCACTTAGGCTGTCTGGGACTGACGTCCGTGCAGAGCCGTGACTCTGGGATGCGTGTGACATTCCCGGAGCTGTTAGTTATTCACACTGAGGGGGGCCATGGATCAATGATTCAACAGTGCCCATATTGTGAGAGACATGTCCGGACTGCTAGGCTTCTAGTATCATAGCCATAGTCTCAGAAAAACTGTCAGTAAATACTGCAGACACCGTCCTCATCCCCTGGCCATTAGTGCATACAATGGGAGTCTATGTAACCTGCCGGCCGTATAGCCGTACATGCTGTACCAGCTGTATAGAAAAACATGTGGTTCTGCACCTTTGTTTTACACAGAGAATATGCTGATAACTCCTCCGCATAATCCAGGAGGGTATATACAACGTGCGACCAAACAGTGCAATGTATATAGTACAAGCATATCTATAAGTGCACTTCTGCACTAGTGGGGTTAGCACCACAGGTGCTGCTTAACGCCTGTTACAGCGATTGTGTGACTATCAGAATGCCAGGGTCTTCCACACTTGTCTCTGTATCGTACAGAAACTGACACTAATGGCTGCCGGTGTCCTTGTAGAGAAGGAAGCCGTGGGCGTGCCTGAGAAAGTGCGGGAATCCGGATTCATAGTGCACACAGTGAGAGGGGTGGAGTATGCAAAACATACTCCAGCTCTCAGCGCTGCTCTATGCAGCGTCACGCCCCTACCCTGACTGTCAGGGCTGTGGGCGGTAACGAAGGGAGACTAGGCCCAGAAGCCGGGGACTCGAGTTAACAGCGCGGCCGCCGTAAAAGCGCGGGCCGCGCTGAAGTCCCCGGCGCACCACAAGTGCCAGCCGCGCCGCAGTCCCAGCGGCCGGCGCGACCGCCCTAGAAGTGGCCAGCGTCCCGCCCCTCTCCTGTAGGGGGCGGGAACGAACTAAAGCAGGCCGCAAAAGCCGGGGACTCGAGTTATCAGCGCGGCCGCCGTAAAAGCGCGGGCCGCGCTGAAGTCCCCGGCGCACTACAAGTGCCAGCCGCGCCGCTGTTCCAGCGGCCGGCGCGCCCGAGTCCTAGACGTGGGCAGCGTCCCGCCCCTCTCCTGACTGGCAGGTCTGGGGGCGGGAACGAACGGAAGCAGGCCGCAAAAGCCGGGGACTGTAGTTATCAGCGCGGCCGCCGTAAAAGCGCAGGCCGCGCTGAAGTCCCCGGCGCACTACAAGTGCCAGCCGTGCCGCAGTCCCAGCGGCCGGCGCGGCCGAGTCCCATAAGTGTGCCTGCTTCAGCTAAGCTGAATGAGGCTATGGCACAGGCGCCGCAGCGCTGATGTCCCCCGGCGCACTACAACACCCAGCATGCTGTGGTGTGAGCGCCAAATGCACGGGGACACAGAGTACCTTGAGGAAGCAGGGCCATGTCCCTGATGTACTCCGCTCCATCCAGCATCTTCTCCAGGGGCTGTAGATGGAGCACGGTCTCAGTGCCTGGAGACCGGTAAATCCCACTTCACCCAGAGCCCTGTAAAAAGGGATGGGGAAGGAATCAGCATGTGGGCTCCTGCCGCCGTACCCGCAATGGGTACCTCAACCTTACAAACACCTCCGACATACAGTGGGGTGAGAAGGGAGCATGCTGGGGACACTATATGTGTCCTCTTTTCTTCCATCCGACATAGTCAGCAGCTGCTGCTGACTAAAAAGTGGAGCTATGCGTGGATGTGTTGCCTCCTTCGCACAAAGCACAAAACTGGTGAGCCAGTGATCCCACTGGGGGTGTATAGCCAGAAGGGGAGGGGCCTTACACTTTTAAGTGTAATACTTTGTGTGGCCTCCAGAGGCAATAGCTATACACCCAATTGTCTGGGTCTCCCAATGGAGCGACAAAGAAAGATAGATAGTTTTTTTGTGGTGGTGCTATAGTGGAAAAATTAGGATTGGTGATTATGCCTGTTAATATCACAACTAGACGGAGCAGCAACAGCAGAGAGATACTGGTGCGCTGTTAGAAGCATGGATTCTTCAATATTAAATGAAATACCTTTAATGGTGTTCAATTAACTAACTAGTTTTTCCATTCAGTGATTCAAAAGCAGTCGGAGTGCTTGCTGTGTAACTCATTTTGGTGGGAGAAGACATTTTAAAATAAACATCCATTTATATTACTACAGGATAGAATAAAATATATAAAATTATATATGAGAATATGTAAAATAGTAGATCAAGTTGATATGTATGAAATATATAAAAAGATTTAAATGGTAAGTCATTAAGCCCAATAATGAATTACTAATACAAGATCCAACTAGTCGTTTATACTGTGTCACCTAATCGCAGGTTTAAAAGTCTTTATACTCTTATTTTTTAATATGATAATTAGGATTTTGACTAGTCGATGGGACATTAGTGTCGCCAGACTATTCGCCCTTTTCAGCATGTTATCACACCCTTGTAGGCGTGATAAAAATTTGCTGAGAGCCAGCGTCAATCGCCAGCTCTCTTCAAATTCCATGCATGGGTGCTGCTTTCTTCACCAACAAAATAGCTCCTCTGAAAGCAGGTGTATACTTCCCGACATCAGAGAGGTGCACTGCGCATGTCCGGAAATGAAGATAATGGCGGTTTCACTTACGATCAAGCACAGTGCGTTCCTCTGAAGCCAGGATGCGTATACCCGACGTCAGAGGCTCAATGATGTCAAATTACAATGACAACAAAGCACACAGCTGGTGATGACAACGCCTCTCTGCAGATCAGGTTCTCGCCCGTGATCTTGTGTTGAGAAAGCAATTAACTGCAATGCATTTGCCACGAAGATTGCTACAACTAATAGCTTTCCATGAGCATGCATGACACCTGCTGGCCAAAGAAAAAAAACGCAGTGAATTCATACACAAGCAATTCAATAATAGGAGCATTGAAGGGGTACTCCGGGGAGATAAACATTTCTTGTACTGTCCCTGCCCTCACAGAATGAAGCTGAGCTGGCTACTGCAGTTAGGACATCTTTAGATCACTTGTACTTCAATAAAATGGTAGCTGCTCAGCTCCTCACACCTCCCATGTGGGACGTTACGACACAGACTAGTATAAAGCTCTGTGCTGCAGCTGAGAATGGTGGGGGGAGGGGGGACAGGTGTATGGCTGCCGACTCCATGCTATTCCTACCTGCCTAATAACATAGACTTCTTTTTTCAATCCTGTATTAGTCATTTAGCCCAGTCATTAATTACTAAACATTTTGATCCTTACAAATTAATTTGATACACTGATCTACTATTTTACATTTTCTTACATATTTTCAATATACTTTAAAAAACATACTATTTTATATATGTTGAAGTCATATAAAAGATGTAATATATTTGCTGAAAATTAATAAATTGATGTGCATTTTAAAACATCTTCTCCTGCCAAAATAGGTTTAAAAAAAATAAAAACCACTCAACGGGCTCACTGTGTATTATCTAATGAAAGGTCAAGGTTTGTGAATTGAAGACCATTAATAAAAAGGTACAGTATTTAATTTAATATTGAAGGCGCCATGCTTCTAAGGGTATGGTGCCTACGCTGCGGAAAATTCGTGGCATTTGCAACGATATTTTTTTTTGTGGAAATTCCGCAGACTTCTCAAAAATCCGCAGTACAGCGAGTCCCCAGCCATTTCTATGGCATTTGGGAAGTACTGTGCCCATGCTGCGTTTTTTTTCCGCAGCGGAAATAATGCGGAGTTAACTGCGGAAAAATCTGCAGCATGTCAATTATTCCTGCTGATTTTTCTGCACGATCCCAGACTTACCTGCCTTGATTGAAGACATTGAGTCACTACCGCTGATGCAGAGGAGCGCGGTGGAGTCAAGAGCAGCAGGAGGTGGGTGGGGCCTGCACAAGCTCCGGTCATGTGACAGCCAGAGCTAGTGCAGGTCCGCTCCCCTTCTCCTGCAAAGTGGCCAGAAAGTGAAGTGTTGCGTGATGGAGGCAAGTATGAACTCCCCCATCACTCCAGCACTTGTTCTGCACGGAGGATGCAGTGCTGAAGCCATGGTACTGTATCCTCAATGTAGAATGACCGCAGCATATCCGCAGAACATTCCGCTATACATCCGCAGCATGTAAACAGACAAAGTTGTACTGCGGTTTTCTGGGAGCTCCTGCGGATATATCCGCAGGACACTTTCCCCGTGGGCACATAGCCTAATAACAGCACACCAGTATTGTTTTGCTGAATTTTTTACAAAGTGACAGGCTTGCTTATTTCATAGTTTTTAAGGTTGAAGGGAGACTCTAAGTCCATCTAGTTCAACCCGTAGCCTAACATGTTGATCCAGAGGAAGGCAAAAAAACCCCTATGTGTCAAATAAGCTCCAATGGGTAAAAAAATTCCTTCCTGACTCCACATACGGCAATCAGACTAGTTCCCTGGATCAACACCCTGTCATAAAATCTAATATACATAACTGGTAATATATTTTTCAAGAAAGGCATCCAGGCTCTGCTTAAATGTTAGTAGTGAATCACTCATTACAACACCATGCGGCAGAGAGTTCCATAGTCTCACTGCTCGTACAGTAAAGAATCCTCGTCTGTGATTATGATTAAACCTTCTTTCCTCAAAACGTAGCGGATGCTCCTGTGTTCCAGTCGCAGGCCTAGGTGTAAAGAGATCTTTGGAAAGGTCTCTGTACTGTCCCGTCATATGTTTATACATTGTGATTAGATCCCCCTAAGCCTTTGTTTTTCCAAACTAAATAACCCCAAGTTTAATAACCTGTCTTGGTATTGCAGCCCACCCATTCCTCTAATAATCTAGGTCGCTCTTCTATCTACCTGTAAGATTATGCTATTTATAACCTTCTATACTTTTGCTATCAAGAAAAGCATCCATTCCTCTTTTAAATTCATTCAGTGAATTGGTCATCACCACTTCCTCAGGAAGAGAGTTCCAGAGCCTCACTGCTCTTACCGTGAAGAACCCTCTTCTATGCTGATGTAGGAATTTTCTTTCCTCCAATCGAAGAGAATGCCCCCTTGTTCTTGTCATAGTCCTTGGTACAAACAGATCATGGGAGAGATCTCTATATGGCCCTCTGATATATTTGTACATATTTATTAGGTCTCCCCTAAGTCTTCTCTTTTCTAGAGTAAATAGACCTAATTTTGATAACCTTTCCGTGTATTGTAATGCACCCACTCCATTTATTATTTTAGTAGCCCGCCTCTGAACCCTTTCAAGTTCAGTAATGTCTTTCTTGAGCACCGGCGCCCAAAATTGCACACAATACTCCAAGTGTGGTCTGACAAGTGATTTGTACAGAGGGAGAATGATGTTTTCATCTCGTGCCCCCAGACGTCTTCTTATGCATCCCATCACCCTATTTGCTTTGGTGGCTGCTGCCTGACACTGGGCACTCCAATTTAGATTCTTATTGACTAATATGCCTAAGTCTTTTTCCATGTCTGATTTTCCTGATTTTGCTGTCTAATTATTGACAGAAATCAGCTGATCTCATGAATTTCCATGGCTTTTTGCACTTCTCCTTCATGTATTCAATACTTTTCCCAGTCTCATTTCTCATTATTATCCAACTTATGGACATCTATAATTTGATTTATTTGCCTGTGAGGATTGAATGGTTTGTTACTGATATCTGGTGAGAAAATTATGGCAATACCACCTTTAGAAATTTGCTTAGAAAATTGATGACATGTTCAATACCTATTTCACCCACTGTATAAATGTACATGTGCAGTAATTGGTCAAAAAAAAAAGCTCACAATTTGCATTAACTTTCGAGAACTAAAAAGAAATTTAACAAACTAATATGTCATGGTTATATGCTCACCTTTTTTGACTTTGCATTTTGTTCCTTTTCTCCGCTTTTCTTTCTTTTTTTGTCATTCACTTTCGTCACTCTGGTGGCAGTAAGAGTAAGAGTTGTAGGTGTGTGCTGGCAAGCAGTATACAGCTCCATAGGAACTTCATCACCACTTTCTGTTGCACTGGTATCACCATCTTTAAAATAAGACAACACATACATTAAACCATTTTCTACATATTTATACAAATAAAAAAAAAAATAAAAAAAAAAATGCAGAGATGAGGACTTGGCTTTGCCAGATAAAAATATTGGAAATTTCCAGCTCAACTGAAGAGCCACAGGATTTGGAATTTGCTCACAGAGTGCCAGTAATTTTTTTTTTTTTTTTTTTTTTTAACTGATAGGCACTATTTTATTTTCCACATCAGTGTGGGGCTGGGTTCTAAAACCCCCATTAATCACTCGAGCTGTTCAGAGACATGCAGAAACATGTATATACAGCAGTGTAAGGCTATGTGCCCACGTGAGATGAAACCTGCGGATTTATCTGCGGAAAATCCGCGGATTTTCCGCAGATTTTCTGGATTTTCAAGGTAAATCCGCAGGTTTCAGCATGCACAGACACTCCCCATGTTATCCTATGGGACATGGGGAGTGCGGTGTCCACGCTGCGGATACGTGCAGTTGCGGAACATGGTGCGGATGTCCCTCAGCCGCACGTAATTGCATGTCAATTCTTTCTGCGGAATTACCTGCGGAAATCTGCCTTGGTCCCAATACTTACCTGCCTTGATAGCAGACACCCGGTTGCTTTCCCTCCGTGCACAGGACAGCAGTGGAGCTAGGACCAGGAAGGAGGAGGTGGGCAGGCCTGCACGAGCTCCGGTCATGTGACAGCCAGAGCTAGTGCTGGCCCGTCCACCTTCTCCTGCACAGCGCACAGATACGGCCGGAGACGGGAGAGAATTGCTGCGTGATGGAGGAAAGTATGAACGCCCTGATCACTCAGCACTTGTTCTGCATTGAGGATGCAGTGTCCAAGCCATGGTACTGTATCCTCAATGCAGAATGACCGCAGGCTATCCGCAGGACATTCCACAAGAAAACCACAGCATGTAAACAGACAAAGTTGTGCTGCGGATTTCTGGGAGCTCCTGCAGAATGTCCTGCGGATATAACCACAGGACACTTTCCCCGTGGGCACATAGCCTAAGGGCTCAAAAGAAGGTCTGAGGCCTTACTCCATCATCCATACATGCTCAGACTTTCTTTCGAGCCAGTGCACAACTCTGAACAAGCTCAGGCAGAAGTCAAGCGATTCTGTCTGACAAGCTGCACATGTCACAACTGAATATTTTAGCAATTTGATGGGGGTCTCAGGAC